>NC_081155.1:30355803-30661636 GCF_012432095.1 Onychostoma macrolepis
TCACAGGCCAGATGAAAGTGCCGGTGGGCCTTATATGGCTCGTGGTCTGTAGTTTGACACCCCCCCACTCAATGTAGGCCTGCTAATGCACATTTTAGGGTAGATGATGTATAAAGTCGTTCCCTTTAAGGGTACTGCCATGGTGATAAGCTGTTTTACCCCTCAAGGTACACTTTTTTATTTTTTTTTTTTTTATTCTGTCAGTGTAATGAATCAGACCATGAAATTAGTCATTTTGTTGTTATGAAAAAATTAGCAGTTTCCCCTTGGCATTTTCCTAACAGTGTTTCATTGGTAAGAATATTTCCGGATGTTAGTCATTGTGGTTATTCTGTTACAACCTATAACTTCTGTTAGTTTCTGTAACTACCAAATTCAGAGTTGAATTCTCATTCACTGTAGCAGAATTAAGCATTTGGTCAGTCTTGACTTTTGGATGAAGTGTCCTGCTGTCAATTTATGTATTCATGGCTTGAAATAACTTATTCTCACTCTGATGGTATGGATAGCCTAGATAAGATAACATGCATAGGTTCTTCATGAACATAATGAAGACGCTTGAGCTCAGGCAGCATTGATGGAGCTTGTTGATGCCTGCTCTTGGCTTTGAAACAAGGGTGCCATTGTTGGCATAGCAGAATTGTTCTGCCGCGCACCGTGGAGGTGGCTGGAGTGTTGTTAACCTTGGGCTGTGAGTCACTGATCCAAGGCCAGGGAGCGATCAGATAACTGAATTTTCCTGCAGCGCACTTTGTGACAGCACAGTGGGGGCACTGTATTTTGGAACCCCCTGCAGCCTCTGCAATGGTTCAGACTAAGCAAGCTGAGTGGCCGACACGTGTCATGGGGGCAGAAGTCATTGCCAGAGGAGGGGTGGTTGAGATGAGGGGCCTTGGGAGCCTGGCAGAGCATCAGAAGCACTGTGTCTTTACAAGATGGTGGTTAAATCCCCTTCTGCCTGCATTTTTTCTTATTAGTTCATTTTTCTAGGCTATTTTCAGCTACATCCTGTTAGAAAAGTGTTTTGTAGTAAAATGGAGGTCTATGACGCAAATACCAGCCTGTGAAACGGGGCTTGTCAATCCACAATAGTAACCAGAGTCTAACTCAGCAGACCATAAAAAGAAACGAACCCTAATGAATTAGCATCAGGAGCAGCCAAATTGAATGGGAAAGTTGCGTTTAAGAGCCGTAAAGCATTTTAATGTTCTCTTACTTATAAAAGCTTTACTTTTCCATTTTATCAGCCTGAGACAGAGCCACAGAAGCCTTTTTTGTCAAGGCTAAGCTAAGATCCAGAATGCGGCGAACACTTTCTTGTCTCTCTTTTTCCATTCGCATGAAGTGATTAAATGGAGCCTTGTCTTGTGATGAGCTAAACAACAAAATTGTTTAATGGTAGTAAAATGTAATTTGTTTACTCTGTGTTCAAGTTGCAACCTAACAGCCCACATGAAATCGAATTTGAAGTCAAAAGCTGCTTACTCTAACACATGAATATTTAATTGGAGATCTTTTGTGAGATTGTGTCATAGTTATTCGGTTGAATCATTACAATGACTAATCAAAGAGAGTAGGGTTGGAAACCGGTTCAAAACCAGTTCCTTTCTTTAACTACCGGAACTAAGTGATGTTCAGATCCATTAACGGTTAGAGTGAATACCATATTAAAATAATGTTAAAGCACTACTGAATCTGCAGCACAAAAGAGAACACCCAACCATCGTAGTCTGTATACCAAACAAATGACTGAAATTAGCAGGCTCTTGATAGCGATTCAGAAAAGAAAAAGTATGGCAATGTAGTCCAACGGATTCATGCACAAATGACTTTTATGAGCAGAATAATTTGCTGCATCAATGCCATACAGTGTGAAAAGTGTAGCTTAAACAGTTTGCAAACTACAAATTTGAGCTGGTTCTTGTGTGAATTGCACACCTAAATTTTACTTACTGTAGGCTTTCCAAATATTTCTTCCTCAAAAGTACTAAAATAGTCATTGCGCTGGTGTCATCAGATCTAGGAACTCTTAAAATCTGGAAAGTTGCTGTCATTGTAGTAGTTGCATTTTCTTGTTCTCTTGTCCCATTTTTTGTCAATGGAGATTGTTAATGACGTTATTTATTTTTCAAACTCTGTGACAAACCTAACCAAGGACATTCAGCTTTAAATTCAGTTGCTATAGCAGCAGACAGACTTATTTTCCTAATCTATTTAGATACCATATACACTCTTAAAAAATGATTGGTTCTTTATTGGCATCAGTGGTTCTATGATGAAACTTGAACATCCATGGAACCTTTCAAATGCAGAAAAGGTTCTTTTATAGTCAAAAAAGGTTCTTTAGATCATTAAAATGTTCTTCAAAATGGTTCTTCTAGGAACTGTTAAGGTTCTTTGGGGAACCAAAAATGGTTCTTTTACGGCATCACTGCAAAAACACCCTTTTGGAACTTTTATTTTGGAGAGTGTAATTGCATCTGGGCTAAAAAAATAAATAAATAATGTGTGTGTGTGTGTGTGTGTGTATATTTAATTTATTTATTTATTTTTGCACCCTTATTGGTGTATTGTGTACAAAGCAAGCACCTTCCCAAGTTCTTTCAGCGTCAGTGCAACCACAACTGGATACTTGACCTCTGTAGCCACCAGTTCATTCCCACATTCCCTCCAGTTAGAAGGAAGTCAGTCCAACTGTTGTCATTGCTAGGACAGTGCAGAGTCTGCCAGCTATCCGGCCTTTCCCTTCTCTCAGAAGCTTAGGCGTTCCGACTGAGCGAACATCACAAGAATCTCAATGAGAAACAGGTGGACTTCAAACGCTCATCTCTTGAGACGTTTACCACACTCTAGCAAGAATCTACGTACTTTACCATGGACCTTTTGAAAGCCCCAAAATGAGGGGCAAAAAAAAAAGAAACATTCACTTGTAACTTAAGTTATAACAAATAATCATCTCCTCATGGAGCAAGTCAACCTGATTTTCTGTTCATCTCAAGAACCTTCTTCTTTCAGGGTGTCATCACATCGCCCGTTAGATGTGCTTTTAACCACCCACCATCACATCCACATCTGCTCTTGATTTAAGTGGTTGTCTGCAAGCCACCCCTTTAATAAATATACATCTCCTGTTTGGCCGCCTTCTATTATACAGCTGATTTGGGTATGTCGGCACTTTCTAGCAGTCTTTCTCACAAAAGCTTCTAAACTGAGATTCATCTGAATAGATTTATATATTTTTATTTAAAAAAATAAATTAGAACAATCCATTTAAATAAATAATAAACGAAATGTTATAATTTTACTATCATTTGATATTTACTACCAATTTATATTCATGAGAATGTATACATTTATATATAAATATATATTTGATTTCATATAATTTTATTTAAAGTTATATTAAAACAATGTGTGTGTATATATATGTATGTATATATATATGCATGTATATATGTATATATGTATATATGTATATATATGTATGTATGTATATATATATATATATATATATATATATATATATATATATATATATATATATATATACTGTGTGTGTATATATACATGCATGCATGCATGCATACATACATATACATATTTGTATATTTGTATTTAATTTTCAGTGATAGTTGGAAATCTAACAGTTGTAATGTAACTCCATGACAGCTATAAAGTGTATGTAGGCCCTTTTCTGTTTGATTACTGCTGTCTGTTATTTATTTGCTCATGTTCTACAAAGCAGCAGATATTTGAAACTGAGTTAAATCCTAATCAATTTCCGCAAGTCAATGTGTACTAACTCTTCTCTGAGGATCTTGGGTTACTTTTAAATTGTCATTCAATTACCTTTTACAAAGGCATTGCAGTACTGTGGTCAATATAAAGTCAACCATTGAGGATAATTGGTGCAGGTTGAAAATATTTTATTTTCTAAAATAAGAAAATCAATAATCACCTAGTGTGTTGGAGAGATCTTGGGGAACTTTATTTATTTATTTTTTGCATGTTTTCATGATAGCATATGTATGCATGTATGTATGTATGTATGTATGTATGTATGTATATGTGTGTGTGTGTATATATATGTATATATGTACAGTATCTTACAAAAGTGAGTACACCCCTCAAATTTCAGCAACAATTTTAGTATATCTTCTCAAGGGACAATACTACACAAATGAAACTTGGATATATTTTAGAGTAGTCAAGTGCAGCTTGTATAGAAGTACAAATTTACTGTCCTCTAAAAATAACTCAACATATAGTCATTATTGTCAAAATAACTGGCAACAAAAATGAGTACACCCTAAATGAACATGTCAATATTTTGTAGGGGCACCATTGTTATCTAGCACTGCCTTAATCCTCCTGGGCATGGAATTCACCAGAGCTGCACATGTTGTTGCTGGCATCCTCTTCCACTCCTCCACAATGACATCACAGAACTGCTGGATGTTAGACACATGGTGCTTCTCCACCTTCCGCTTGAGGATGCCCCACATGTGCTCAGTAGGGTTCAGGTCTGGAGACATATTTGGCCACTCCATCACCTTCACCTTCAGCTTCAGCTTCATCAGCAAGGCAGTTGTCATCTTGGCGGTGTGTTTGGGGTCGTTATGTTGGAAAGCTGCCATTCGGCCCAGTTTCTGAAGGGAGGGCATTATGTTCTGCTTCAGAATGTCACAGTACATGTTTGAATCCATGTTTCCCTCAATGAATCGCAGCTCCCCAGTACCAGCAGCACTCATGCAGCCCCAGACCATGTTGCTATCACCACCATGCTTGACTGTTGGCAAGACACAATTTTCTTGGTACTCCTCACCAGGGCGTCACCACACATGCTGGACACCATCTGAGCCTTACAAGTATATCTTAGACTCATCAGACCACAGGACATGGTTCAAGTAATTCATGCTCTTGGACAGGCTGTCTTCAGCAAACTGTTTGCAGGCTTTTTTGTGAGCCAGCTTCAGAAGTTTCTTCCTTCTGGGACAACCGCCATGCAATCTGACTTGTTGCCGTGTGCGGCGTATGGTCTGAGCACTGACAAGCTGACCTTCCACTTCTGCAACCTCTAAAGCAATGCTGGCAGCACTCATATGTCTGTTTTTTTTGAAGCCGCCTTCTGCACCTGATGCACAGCACGAGGACCTAACTTCTTTGATCGACCTTTGCAAGTCCTTTTCCAAGTGGAACCCGTCTTGGAAAACCTCTGTATGCCACCGGCCACTTTACTGTAACTCAGTTCCAGGGTGTTACCGAACTTCGGCCATCTTTGTGGAGAGCAACAATTCTAATTCTCAAATCCTCAGAGAGTTCTTTGCCATGAGGTGCCATGTTGAACATCCAGTGGTCAGTATGAGAGAATTGTACTCAAAGCACCAAATTTTAACTGCTCTAATACAAGATCCACAAATGTGTAGTCCTGTGAAGCAGACAAAAACATGAACATGATGAATAGGACATGTGGCTTTGCATGGTTAAACGACGTATAGCTGTTATCACTTAGGGTGTACTCACTTTTGTTGCCAGCTTTTTTGACAATAATGGCTGTATGTTGAGTTATTTTCAGAGGACAGTAAATCTTTACTGCTATACAAGTTGCACATTGACTACTCTAAAATATATCCAAGTTTCATTTCTATAGTATTGTCCCTTGAAGATATACTAAAATGTTAGGGGTGTGCTCACTTTTATGAGATACTGTATGTGTGTGTGTATATATATATTTTGAAAATATTTACGTTTATATTTATATTCTTATATTGTATATTATATATACATATATTTAATATATAAACAACATATTTTTCTTAAATATATACATGCTTGTGCTTGTTTGTATTTATATATACATAATAAATATACACAGTGTGCACACATATTATGTACACAAACTTTTATTTTGGATGCAATTTAAACGCGATTTAATCGTTTGACAGCGTGTGTGTATATAGATAGAGAGAGAGAGAGATGGAGAGAGGGAGAGAGAGTTTTTTTTTTTTTTTTCAAATATATTCTGTTCTTTTGAACTTTATCAATTTCCATAAAAATATTAAGCAGCACAACTATTTTGAACATTGATAAATGTTTCTTGAACACCAAATTGTCATTTTTTAAAAATAGTTTCTGAAGTATCATGGGACACGGAAGACTGGAGTAACGGGAATAAATTACATTTTAAAATATATTAAAATAGAAAAGTTATTTTAAATTGTCGTATTTTATTAATGTTTTTACTGTGTTTTTGATCAAATACATGCAGAACTTGGTGGGCAAGAAGGCATCTTTTGAAAACATAAAAAAAATCTGGTCACTTTTATTTTTTTTATTTCAATCCTTGTCTTTAAAAAACCATTAACTTCAATAAACTCCTAATTTGCTGCTTATTGATAGTAAGGTAGTTGTTAAGTTTAGGTACTGGCCAGGATTAGGGATGTAGAATATGGTCTTGCAGAATGTTATGTTATATGCATGATGTTGATAATTGGCATGCTAATAAGCAACTAGTTAATAGTGAGAATTAGTCCCTATTAAAGTGTTACCAAAAATCTTACCAACCTGTGCACCCCAAACTTGGACATCAGGGACTGTGAACTGTTAACTCTGCTTTGAGCTGACAGACCTGGAATCAGTTTTTGGAGCCTTTATTATTAGAGGTCAAAACTGCATAAGTGTTTTACTTTGACATCTCTGAGACTTGAGGTCAGCAAGATGATAATGAATCTGATTATTTGATACATAAGGGACTTCCTTTTCTTGATTTGATTACCTCGCTGTCTGAGCAGAATTCATGCTTAAAATAAACCTCTGATGTGATTACCCAGCTCTCATTACCAACATCATTATCCTTCATGCTTGTTTAAGATATCCTGAGTGAAAAATCTGCTTATCTGTTATACAAAGAAGCATTAGACATCTTCATTTCAGACGGTACTGATTACAGCTTCTCGTCATAGTCTTGCTAGCTCGGCTTAATCAGTAATACCTGTAACCTTTTTAAACATGGCCATTCTCAGCTTCTACAGCTCTGAAGTCATTTCTGTCTTTACAGCAGTATATTTTTATTAAAGATTCAGCAGTTCAATACCTTGGTTGGTTTGACCTTTTTAACTGTTTTACTTTTGACAAGTTTGAGGTCAGTATGTTTTTTTTTTTTACACATTTAATTTCTTATTTAAATCATTTGTATTTAATTTTAAGTAATTAATACTTTTATTCAGCAAGGATGCATTAAGTTAAACTGACAGTAAAGACTTTTAAATTATCAAATATTTCTATTTCAAATACTTTCTATTAATCAGTGAAATATGAAATATTCTACACTGTAAAAAGTGAAAAGTTGACTTGACTTAAAAAAAAAAAAATTGAGGAAACCCGTTGCCTTAAAATTAAGTAAATAATAGTTTTTTTTTAAAAGTTAAGTGAACTTGATAATTCACTTAACTTATTTTTTTTATGATCATTTACTTAAAAATTTTAAGGCAACGGGTTTACAAAATTTTTTTAAGTTGTCAACTTATCACTTTTTACAGTGTACAAATTGTTTTCAACATTGATAAGAAATGTTGAGCACCGAATCTGCATATTAGAATGATTTCTGATCATGTGACAGTTAAAATATATTAAAAACAGAATAGTTACATTGAATTTACAATATAATTTTACTGTGTTTTAGATCAAATAAATGCAGCCTTGAACACATTTCAACAACATTTCAAAAGCATTAAAAGTCTCACAACTCCAAACATTTTAATAGTGAATTATATTATATTTATATTTAGATATTCTGATAACACTACAGTAGGGTTCAATTTGTTAACATTAATGTATTTGGTATTATGAACTAACAAATGAATGTTTTTACAATATTTATGTATATAACATTTGTTATAAATATACTACATTAATTCTTGTTAATTTTTATACAACCTAAAATATTTATTTTATGGTCTAATATTTGTTTTTACATCTTAAATGTTTGAATATTTGTATGTTTAAAAAATTTAAATACAGTAATTTAAAAATTATTCTTTGTTAGTTAATGATAGTAATGCTTCAATATTAATGATTTCAACCTGTTACCTATATATTCTAAAAAGATCAAGAAGCAAACAGTGCCTTTTTAAGGGTTGGAAAAGGAAAAAGTAGGATCATTTCAGCATAATTACATGTGCCATCTTTCTTAATAAACAACTCTCATTCATGTTTCTGGACATGTGGGGAATGCCGTCCTGAGGATGTCCGCAGGTCTGTTTGTATTGAACGTCTTGCACGGGGTCTGGTGTCTGCTGTAACTCCTCCTGTGTGTCTGATGGACTCGAACCTCTGTAGAGCAAGATAGTTGTCCTGAGGCTACCCAGCGTTCCGTCTGCTTTCCAACCAGCTGTGCAGCCCATCTCATGTATCTCCTTTCGTATGTGTGTTACTCATGAGGCCGCCCTGATGTCGGTTTGCGAGGGCCATAGAGGTGATGAATTATACACTTTCATCTATTCGATATTCTGAATTCAAGCGTTTTTGTGGAGGCTGTGGATGCAGTATCTCATCTCTCCACTTTGGATGCCATGGTGTCACCGACAGTGACCTGATATTTATCTGTGCACACTTTTAGGAATGAAGTGCACTTGTCTGTGGAGGATAAGAGGGCTGATAACACTAACAGAAAGAGCGACAGAAAGAATGAGCTCATCTAGGCCTTTTCTTCATCCTGCTGTCATTTTCTGTTAGTTCCTGTGTCTCGCAATGGCTGTTTTCTAACATAAAACAAGCCCCCATCGCTTGATACGGCACACCAAAGCCTAATCCCGTTTGATGAATAAACACCCCTCCACCAGTTTTATTACCGGTGTGTTGCTGAAAGCTCTGCGTCTCTAGGGTCATTCTCCCTGTCAGAACCTGCTGAGAAACACCGTCTCAGATTCTCTGCTCAGATATTAGCTTTGACAGAGTAAACAGGAAGTACACGCGCTCTTAGTCACGCACAAACAGGCTTGAATGTGTAAACAGACCTTGAGCATCCTAATCCCGTAAATTTGAGTGCTGCTGGTGCGAAGAATCCTCTTGAGATGCTGGGTTTTTTAAATGTGCAGCACATATACGCTACGTTTAAGTCGAGAGATGCTAGCATCAAGAGACGCTGGCTTTCTTTGCCACTGGTTTTTCAATAAACAATCCCACATCATTCTTGTTCAAAAAAGGCTATTTTTATATCACTGTTCTTAGGCCGTTAAAGTTCCAGCTCAGTATAAACAGTCGAGGTAACCAGTAAACACGGCGGAGAACCTAGTTCTTTGACCTGTCAGTCATCTCCTGACAGAAGTAGTCATTCTGTTTGGAATGTTTTCAGAACTGCCGAGCGGAATTTGGGTGAATAGTTTTAGAGCTCGTCAGAGTTGAAGTATGTGGAAGAGGGGAGGATGATTTGAGTTTAAAACTGTCAGGTGCAAATTTAATAAGGAGAAACCAATGTTTTATTTATTTTGTCGTCAAGAATCTTTAAAAACTTCCTGCTGTTCTGATCATTAGAACTCATTAGAAAAAGGGCATCCATCATTTGTGAACACAGGTGTCATGGGTTACACTCTTCAATACTTTTATTCAGCAAGGGTGTATTAAATTGATTTTAAAAAATAATAATAAAAAATACAGAAACTTTTACATATTGTAAAAAAAGTCTTTAAACTTTCTATTTATCGAAGAATCCTGTAAAAAAAAAAAAAAAAAAAAAGAAATGTATATAAATATATATATATATCACCATTTCAACAAAAATAAGTAGCACAACTTTGCAACATTCATAATAAAGTCTTATTTAAGCAGCAAAACAGCATGGGGTAATTTGATTTCAAATATTATTTATATTTAAATATTTTTACTGTATTTTGTTCAAATAAATGCAGTATTGGTGAGTATAAGAGACCACTATCAAAAAGGAGAAAATTAGAAATTTTGCATTTAAGAACTTACTAATTCACCTTTAAGCGCATGCTTATAAGCAGTCTTATTGTAGAAGTTGGATGCTTGAAAAGCTTTAGCTAGACTGTGAAGGATTAAGGTTCTTACTAATTAAAACTTCAGAGGAGAAGCTCTCTGGAGGCCAGACAGAAACTCAAGTCACTCTGCAGTTGTTGCTAAAGATGAAAGTGTTTTCATAGCCTCTGAACGTTTTGTCTTCTCAAAGTCATAGAAACTTATTCTTGGATATGGTGGCCTGGTAGTGAGGTTGGTTGTCCACTCATGTGGATTTATCATTTTATGGTAATGTTTTAGGTCAGGGATGCCCAGTCCTGTTCCTGGAGAGCTACATTCTTGCAGAATTCAGTTCAAACCCTGCTCCAACACACCTGTCTGTAATTATCAAGTGTTTCGGAAGACATTATTTAACTGGTTCAGGTGTGTTTGATTTAGTGCTGGAGGTGAAATTTGCAGGAAAGTAGATCATAGTTCATATGACGTTTGTTAAATTGTTTAGGTCAGAAGGTTAATGTGTATTATTGAGTGACAGATACAAAAAACAAAAAAAACAAAACCAAAATTAATTATATCTAAGCAGTCCTTCTCTTTCTGCATTGTATTTACTGCCCGTTTCAGTTAGAAACTGTTTAATTAAATGCATGTTCTTTGCCTAATAAATGCACACTCAGAGTTGCCCGTCCCCGGTAGTGTCATGCCATTGTGCTTTTTCTTCTCTTTGCCCTCTTAAAAAAAATCAGGATATTAAAATGCATGTTATCTGGCTGCATCATAGTTTGGCCGGATGGCCGGAAACCATGTGGCTGTTTGTGTCCCTACATTTCCAAAACGGTTATTAACACACATCAGCACACAGTGAATCAGAGACAGATGGCCGGCCAATAGAAAAAAATGAGGGCTGAGGGAGTGTGTAATTAAAAAAAGAAAGAATACTCTAATTATGAGAAGAGTTTCCACCCTCAATGCCCAAGTTAGATGTGTTTTTGTTCCTGGACTTTATTTTTTAGAGACCTTATTACAAATTCAGGAATGCCTGCTTCAGCATGCAACAGTTGGTTTAATAATAAAAATAGATACTGTTTCCATGGTTTTCGTCTAAAGCTTTAAGAGCTTTTCAAACTCTTAATTTGTAGTCCTTAGAGGTAGGAATCACCATCAGGTCTCAACAGCAATCATGAGTTTTGATCCAGTGCATTGCCACTTACAATTTTACAATCTTTGAGCTTATCCATTTTTTTTCTCACCAAGATAATGCAGTCTAGCAGGCTAACATAAGATGGTTTTGTCAAAGCTGACTTGTAATAATCCTGAAAGCATCAGTCAGTGAATGAAAAGTAGAAAATGCACAGCTGCATGTCGGTAATATGTTGTGAGCAGTGTGTTGTGAAAAATGAGTTACATTTTTATAGCTGTATAATTACTTGTAAACTTCTAAAAATTCTGTTAAAAATATAGCAAGTCAATTTGCTAAAAATAATAATTCATAGATCTATTAAACTTGTTGCTTTTTTATTTTCATTTTTTTATAGATAATTAAACAGTGAGAATTTTTTTTTTTTTAAAGCTTCAATGGTCAGTTCTAACAAAATGAAAATTCTGCCATTTCAAGCACCCTCATGTCATTGCAAGTCTCTTGTTTATCTATGGAACACAAATGCACAAAGCACATCAAATATGGTAAATGGATGCTTAACATGCACTCCTGACGCACAAGAACCAATGAGGTGTTTTTTTTTTTTTTTTTCTTACCTGCCAGGCGCAAATTAGACCTTCCTTCGATATCCGATGTGCTCAGTGCCTAAATTAAAATGTTTGTCATATAAAGCAGTTGTCTCTATTTGGGGGACTTAAATAAACTGCTCAATTCATATGGGTCACTTTTACGGGGTCTTAATTTTAAGCTTGAAAATGTTGATTGCCTAATGGTTGATGAATGCTTTATTAGTGTTGCAAAGATGACCAAAATTCTTGAAATGACAGGAGGGTGAATAAATGACAGGATTTTAATTTTGGGGTGAACTATCCCTTTAAAAACTTACTCAAACTATATACTGACTTCTAATGATAACTTCAGATGATTTGCTCATCTGTCACTGTCTTTGAATTCTCTTCATTTGGGCGTTTTTCGCAGGGACTATTTTTTTTGTGTGATTAAACGAGGTTCTTTTGACTAATTAATCTGCATATGTAATTAATTTGATTAAATTGATTGACAGCCCTAATTGATGCTTTAGTGTTGATTGAGTGTCCTAATGATAATCACAGTAATGTACCGCCGTTTGCGTTTCATTATTCTCATCACCTCTAGTAAATATTCATAAAAGTCTAAGTAGAGTTTACTCACGAGTGGCCAGAAGGAGAGCACTACAACCCTCCGGTTGGCCAGAGCTCTCTTCGTGTTGCCTGGCAACCGTGTACAGATAGAGGGAGGTGGACGGCGTCCTTCTCGCTGCCGCCCACCGTCAGTGTCTATGGAGTGAGTGAGATCCACAGCCCTCCCGCTCTCTGTGTTCATCAGAGTTTTGCCGACAATGAGCAAAGGATTCAGCCAGCCTCTTCAACAAGAAACATGTGCTACGGTCCAATCAATAGAGCAGCACAACCTCAGTGGTATCTGCTACATGTTAGATCTCACACCGACACGTTCCAGCAGATGAGTATCACAAGTAGCAGAGGAGTGGGCGTTTGGCTCTGTACTTTTTACGATTTCTCTCGTTCAGAAATATTTGTACTGTGTACCCTCTGTTGTTGAGCACTTTAGGGTGCGCGTATCCTGTTATAATACAATGCCCCAGGGCTGCTTATTTACAACCTTGTTAAATATCACTGCTTGCGCATTGAGAGAGAGAAAGAGAGACGAGATGGAAAACAAGCTCACCGACAGAGGGTTTTCCATCCCTCAGACACAATGTCTTTGGAGGGAGGAAACGTAGTGTTTTTCAGGCCTCTTTTCTCTGGTCGTAGCATTCAGGTTGTTTTTATTTCTCCCTTTCAGGGGGCCGTCTGTGTTAGAGGGCTTATTTGTTTCCTGAATGGCTAATCTGCCAAGTTCATGCCTGAAGCAACGGTGCTGAGAGAGCCGTTGTTCTGAGCGCTGCCAGGGCGGGCCATGTAATGGTGCAGCCCAAGCTCTCTAATTTCCATACAGCTGTCCTGGTGGGCAGGTCTCGGTGCAGAATGTCAGCACAAGGGAAAAGCTGTTACCTTTCATGTACCTACATCCTAAGGTGGTGCGGTGTACATAAAGGCTAATCGGCTCTGGGAAGTTAAGTCGAAGGTTCATTTAAGGGTTTGTTGGGTAAATCCTGTTGACCAGTACAGCAGCACTAATATTGAAGCATCCATTATTACATTAGTAGATTAGCACCAAATAAAACTGATTTGCCATTTATAGCCTTAACACTTTTAAAATAACGGTGTCATGCTGAAGTGGATTTAAAGGGGTAGTTTACACAAAAATGGAAAATCTGACATCATCCTTCAAGTTGTTCCAAACAAGAATGGCTGACATTTTTCCATTGAACTTTAAAAGGAGAAATTCTGAGAATTTCATCCCATTACTTTAAATGGGGACTGGAGCGAAAAAGTGAAAGCTCAAAGTATCAAAAAGTAGTTGATTTGTGTATGACGAACAGATCTTAATGTAAGTCACTGTTCACTGATTATCTTAACATCCATCCTACCTCCTTCATGCGTTCATGAGAATGATCTGTTTTCAGTGAATCAATGAATTTTGTTCATAAAAACAGGCTGAATGATTCAAGACTACTGTGTTTCTCTAGTTTAATTCAGCAGCTGTCTAAAATCACATTAGTGATTCTTTATCATATTTGATTTGCTCAAAGTATAAAATTCATCAAATAAAGTAACTGTCTTTTCAAAAGACTTGGAGTAAACCTCAATGTATGGTCACTTTATATTAGGTTGCCTTAACTACTATGTACTTGCATCAAAAAATAAGTACAATGTACTTATTGTGTTCATATTATATTGCAAAACACATTTGCTGCTATTGAGGTGGGATTCGGGACAGGTTAGGGACAGGTTAAGGTTAGGGACAGGTTTGGTGGTTTGGGTAGGTTTAAGGGTAGGTTAAGGTGTAAGGGATGAGTCAACAGTGTAATTATAAATGTAATTACAGATGTAATTACATAGAGGTATTTTTAAAAATATAAGTACAATGTAAACACATGTACACAATAAGTGCATTGCACCAAATGGTTAATTTAAATGTAAGTACATAGTAGTTAAGGCCACCTAATATAAAGTGGGACCCAATGTATTTATTTGTCTTGCTCATAGAATATTACAATAATAATAATAATAATAATAAATGATTTTGTTGCCAAGATTGGCTTCAAGAGACATGGAGTGAGTAATTGAAAAAAAATATGGGATGAAAAAAACCTGATATCGCCCCTATTACCCTTAATATAATGAACTATAATATAATTTGAGATGGCAGCCATTTATAGTGGTGTCTCAAACCATAGTAAACCTTATCAAGTGCACTCATTCAATCTCATGATGCACCTGAAAATGAGTAGCCTAAACAACCAATGTCCCTCAACGGCTAGCTGTTAGAGAATATCTATACAATGGTAGTTTCATGCCAAATGAAATGAGCATGTCTTACCCGAGGGCGTCCACAGCTTTTCTGGCATACTCATTTTCATGCACTCATTCGTTGGACTATCATAAGGTGGATTTATACAAGTGAATATGAATGTGCAAGCTGCTTTAGATAAATAATTAGAATAGTGCAGTAAATGGTTAAATTATTTGCACATAACGGACCCTTTTTGTTCAGCGAAAATAACTGGAAGCGGAAGCCTTGCACATTCAAGTTACAAATGGCCACACACTTACTTAATGTATCAGTTTGGTTTTTTCCCTTATATTCTGAGTGTTCATGATTGATTTAGCAAGGGATGGTTCATGAACAAGCCCATTGATTCAACCTTTATCTACCCAGCCCCAAGACAGCGGTGTGGAGCAGTGATTATGAAATGAGAATATGCAAATGGTTGTGATATCAGCCTCGGTGTTATAGATGATTTATCTCCTTTGATTCAGTGCATCCTGCCTGGCTGTTTTTAAATCAGAACCTGTCCAGTGATCACTAGAAAAAGCAGTGTGGCTTTGGACTGAAATTCAAGGAATCCTCCTACAGAAAATTGACTGCCGTTGTGGTATGAAAGCAAGACGAGCAGTCGACAGAGGAGCGTCTATTTTTGGGAAGCTGTTCTAACCTCTCTTTCTGGCTCCCTGGATCATGTAGTGTCTTATCCTCAGAGGAGGATGGCCAGCTGGCGTAAAAAGATGCTCTCTCTTTGTGGCAAAGCTGATGGAAGGAAAAGGAAGTCATGTTTGTACTCCATCTATCTTCAGTAGGGCAGCTCTGTACACTGCGCCAGTGCGTGCTTGAGTCTTTCTATACACACGTTTATTGACACTTCTCGCCTTGTTGGATCCTGTTGGACTTAATCAACAACTCTGTAGCCAAAAGCAAACTGAGGCCTCCGGCTGAGCAGGAGAAAGCACTCGGGTAGCTGCATAGACTGCGTCACTGACCCAGCATCTCTCATCACGTAAAGCACCATGTTCAGTTTGCATTTCTCAGCATGTACGGTAGAGGGATGTGGCCAGCCCAACAAAAACTCCTTAATCAGCATCTCTAATTCAGGTCTGCTGCAGACTGCCAGTGTCTATGTGAGTGCAATTGTGGTGTTTTATAGTGTTACTTATGGATGGATGATAGAAACTTTGGTAACACTTTATTTTGATGGTCCCTTTTGAACATTCTGTTGACCCGAAGTAATGTTGCAACTACATGTCAACAAACTCTCATAAGAGTATTAGTAGACTGTCTGCTTCATATCTACTAACTCCTTGTTGTGTTGGTCTCCCAACAGATATTCTACTGACTATCAGTAACTTTGCAAGAACGTGTCAACTTAATCTAACCCTAACCCTACCAGTCAACTAATACACTACTAACACTCTGAGAGTTAGTAGAAATGTAGGTGCAACATTACTTATAGTTAATAGAATGTGACCATCAAAATAAAGTGAAACCAAAACTTTTTATATAATCCTACAAATCTAGCTGATGAAAATAATTTATTTTATTTGAAATGCATAAATATCAAATCATGATGCAAATATGCAACGACAATGTTTTAAATGTATAGTTTATGCAGAAGTGATTTAAAAACTATATACAGTATATAAAATTTATATATTTAGATTTTTAATAGTTAAATATATTTAAATAGTTATGAACATTTTAAATGAAACATTAAATATTTAAATTATTGAATCCTTATTATCATCTTACTTTGGTGAGTGGCAGCCTGTGGTTATTAAATTATGAATATTCAAATAAAGTTCAAATTAATTTCATCTTTATAACATTTTTTTAATTTGCATCTGAATGAAAAGGTAAAGCACTCTTATTTTCGGGTGAAAGGAAACATTTGTTTTGAATGTCACAGTTTTGTTAATGGTCCACTTCTTTAATCATTTAATTATGTTAATGTACTTTGACATGAAGTATCATTAGGAGTCTAAGAGGTTTTATTTTTAGCAGATGCTGGACTGTTCTCTGAGAGGAACTGGGCAGAGATTTGAACATGGAGACTTTTAGGATACAGTGTCATAGCTTCTTCCAGAAGAGAAATTTATGACTAGATACCTGTGGCTCTAACTTGTGCTCTTTCGTCAAGTTCTAAGTAGCATATGGGATGCAATTTTATTAGCTTCCGATACGTTCATTCCTGTAACCTTCCCAGCATTACACAAAACATCTTAAAACCAGCATAAATTGAAGTGTTACTTTTACCAAATCTGAATAAGATTATCCACAATCCCATTACAACCCTGGAAAACCCAGAACAATTTAGCACTTCGGTGTAGTAAGCTTCCTTATTAGGAGAGGGTACTGACACAGATTTCCCAATTTGATTCTGAATCACAGGCTCTCGATTCTGTTTGATTCCAGTTTTAATTTGAGGTATATATTTCCAGAGTCATTTGGGTATTTTTTTTAATTATAATTTAATATAATTTATAATTTTTAGTTTTTACATAATCGCAACAATCTTGCATTGTGACTGATTTCACATTAATTAAAATTGTAATGTCAACAATTTTTGTAGATTTTTCATTTTTACACGTGGTGTAAATGTGCAACAAAGAGGGAATGTTAAGAACAGGATTGCATTTTACACATTCTAGTTTAACATTTTTACCCAAGTAATTGTAACATTTATTTCACTGTCCCCATTTTTTTCAAGAGTGTCACTTAAGACAAAGTAATTATGCTGTTAAAAGTACATAAACTTGTTGGCAGTCAGTTAAATAGAATTCAAATAGAAATGATTAGTGATGACCTCTATGATAGAATAATGAAAATGTTACTCTTATCATCAGTTGGTTAAACATGACTTCTGGCTGTTTGAAGACTGTCATGGCTGAGCAAGACAGAAGACGGGTGCAATTGGTTTGCATTCGAGTCACGATATTTCAAGACCTCAGCAAACTGACCCAAGACAATGGAAGTAGTTCATTATATCCCAGCTCTCACTCTGTTTCAAAACGGCCATTTGTCTTTATTCTGGTCTCTTTGCTAGCACACTATAGAAATCTTGAGCTCATACCTACATTCCTCAGTTGATTTTTGAATGCCACCACCACAAAGGAACTTTTAGAAACTACAAGACCTGGTTACTGAATAAACACAAACTTGCACCTTTAATGAGCAATACGTTCCTTTTGTTTCCGTTCATAGTAGGACCTCAAAGCAAGCGGTGTTAAACAGTGCGGCATTGCAGTCTTTCAGCGCTCTGTGTGGTCTATCTGGACGAGTGTTTCTCAGAGCTGTTGGATTCATGAGAGAGGAGGTTGATGGGGCAGTTCTGGTGAAGT
The DNA here is from genome assembly GCF_012432095.1 of Onychostoma macrolepis. NCBI lineage: Eukaryota > Metazoa > Chordata > Actinopteri > Cypriniformes > Cyprinidae > Onychostoma > Onychostoma macrolepis. The sequence goes on from NC_081155.1 coordinate 30,373,711, forward strand.
CATGCGTGTTAACAGGGATACATAACCACGATTCCCCATGGGCGGCCGTTTAGAGCACGAGGTGGCACGCAGTTCCTCTCCAACCCTAGACTCATTAAGAATACATGAGCACTTAACGTTCTGCTGCCAGTGGCAGACATCTATTATTGATGATGGGCAGATTGCTCCCTTGAATAATATAGGACTCTTTTGTGTTGTTGTGGACCATGAAGCCTGTCTTTGGAAGTGTTAGTGCGGAGAAAATCTTGACCCGTTCGACTTTGCGGAGAGAACTTGTGCAGCCTCTTTGCTTCTCGTTGCATTTCTGAGATCATTAAAAAGAAAAACAAGTTATCTAACTGCTTTTCTCTAAACAATGTAGTACTTCTCATCTACTTGTAGTTAAGTAGTGTTTCTCTCTCTCTCTCTGTGATGTTCCACATTATATGTAAAAACTGTCTGTCCTGGGTGGTTTAAGGGACTGTTTACATGGACATCACAACAGTCTTAATTAGTGAATTTCCATGCCTGTGGTCCAGCTGTTTCCTTCAGCATGAAATTCAGCAGAAATTATAATCAAGTTCCAGAAACACCCTGAAGCAGGGTGTGATCGAGCTTTTTTCCATGCAATTTTTTTTTTTTTCGTTTCAGAGGCCCACATTGCCCTCTTTCCACATTCTCACTAAAACCTGGTTTATGCAAGGGTCTATGTGCAAGTGATGTCACTGAGGCACTCATGGAAGTGTTCATTGCTTCTTTAAGGATGTGTTTGCATGGTTGTTCACTTCTGATTTTTTCTAACATTGCATTTTGGTCCTGTTGGACAAATTCAAAAGAAGGTGGGTAAAGTAGCTGAGTCGGTACATTTGAGGCATAGTAAAGCACCAAGCTTTTTAGTAAAATTGCCTTTTGCGACCCCTTTAGAAAGACATGAGAGTTTGAACACTACCCTCTGTTCAAAGAATAAAAATCTCCAAACAGTATTCTGAACTTTGACTATTTAACCCGAAATATACATCTACACTGTTTAAAAAAAAAAAAAAAAAACCCGGTGGTAAACGGCAGCTGTGGTTGCCAGAATTTTTCCGTAAAAATACGGTAGCAACATTTTAGGTTTTATGGTTTTAACTTAAATTTACATTTAAATACTGTAATTTCATTAACTGATATAATGTTAATTCACCAACCTATTGAAGTACTAAAATCTGTTTTGTACCTTTTGTGTAATACACTGATAACCACCAAAAGCAGGTGGTGATGAGAACATCACATGATGAATCAAAGCCCATCACAAGCAGCTTTTATATATTAACATGTATAGAATAGTGTTGTCAAAAGTACCGACTGTGATATCATTCGGTACTGAAATTTAAAACATCCATTTCCTGCTAAGATTTGAGCGCTGTTGAGCGGATTCTTAAACCGCGCTGATTGGTCATTGTGTTCACGTGCTCAACAGATACATCTATGATGCGCTCCGTAGGGCTGGGCAAAAAAATAGATTTTTCAATTAATCGTTTTTTTTAATGATGTCGATTCGATATCGATTCTCAAAAGCCGCGAATCGATCTTTTCCGGTATTTATTTCAGCAAACATTTAAAACATGATCTGATTAATGTGCTTATTATCATTAGTCCTCTCCACTAGATGTCACCCTTATTTACCGATGCACGATGTAACAACAGAAAGCCTGTCATTCATTCAGTGCTTATCATGCCAGAGATACTGTTGATGAGAACCAAGAACAAAGCCATACGCGTGATTCATAATGCTCAGGTGAAATTAAGCATTTGATATCACGCATAGGGCGCAATGATTTCCGCAATGAATGAATGAATGAATGGCGGATGGCGCGACGCACTCTTTTGTTTACTACACACATACTAAAGCGCGGACGACGCTCGCGGTGTTTTCATCTTCTGCCGTCTCACTATATGATGATATTAACACACAGCTCCTCTGAGAGTCATTTCATTAGCATTTTACAGTTTAATTTGAGAAAACTACCGTCGTATCACTTGATACACAGCAGCTGCAAGTTCCTCACGGCAACCTGTCAAAATAAGTTTAGTTTAACGTTAAGAGCAGTATTAAGACTCAATGCTACTACTACTAATATTAATAAATCTTTATTTTTAAAGGAATAATCCCATTTGTTTTCTTTTTAATTTTAACAGTAAACCTGTTGTGCAGCACTTTGCCAAAAAATAAAAGGGTTTAATTTTCATTTGATTAGAATAAATGTTTTTTATGCCTTCATCTGATTACCAGAAAAATTAAGAACATTTTATAGGGCTCTATTATTGTTTAAGAAAGGACCCTATACAAAATAAAAGAATGGGTTTAAAATACAGGCCTGTGGTTCTTAATTTCTTTTTATTAATTCACTATTTATAAACTGATGTTTACTGTTTATTTTGTTAGAAATATCAATAGCTTTTGTATTAAAACTATATTCACTGAATGTAATAAAAAAAATCGAGAATTGAATCAAGAGCTTGCGAATCGAAATCGAATTGAATCGGGACATCTGAATCAATACCCAGCCCTAGCGCTCGGTGAAGAGCGTGAAGCAGCGCTCAAATCTTAGCTGGAAATGGACGTTTTTTAAATTTCAGTACCGAATGGTATCGTGGTCGGTACTTTTGACAACACTAGTATAGAAGGTGCACAGTTTCATTCACACAAACACTAAACACTATTATGGTAACACATGAAACTGAAATAATGCAATAAACATTCATTTAACATACAGTACAACCCTAATGTACAAAACTGAAGATGAAACATTTCAACAACAATGAAAACCAAAAATTTGAAATGTAACACAGGGAATTCTGGGAATGTCAATTTACAGTTATTTGTTTTTTTTCCAAAAACGGTATACAACCATAAAATTACATGTAATGTCCAATACAGTTTTTCACCATATATAGTAGGGGAACTTACCAGTAGCCATTTAACCAATTTTTACAGTCTTTTACTGTTAAAATCATAGTTTTTTACAGTGTTGAATTATAATTTTTTGCACAGCACAAAAAGAAAGAATTTCTTAACATTCATATGTGAACAGAATTAACTGGTTTTAATAAATTATAAATGCCTCCACCTCTTTCATATGATCAATGACCAGCAAACAATGTTATTTACCTGGCTATGTAAATGAAGTTCAGCAAGCTACTCACTCCTGTTTCTTTCTGGTTCAGTTAGTGTTGTCTCTGCATTGCTGTTAGTTATTTCTGAGAATGTTACAACCATGAAATTCATCCAGTCAGCCCAAATGAGGGCTCTGTGCACAGTCTGTGGAGTGTCATGCAACACGTCAAACAAATGTACAAAGTATTAAATAACGCATAGGCTGAATATCTTTATTCATCATTGCTTATTTTCATCTTGCTTTCTGACTCAGTACCTCATTCTGTCTCTTTGATTGCTACATTGTGTTCCTCCCTTACTTAAACCATCACCCGTGGTATTAGGTTGGGAGAACCTGCTCTTGTTGTTTTGCAGTACACACAGACAGGAAGGGCTGAGAGGATTGTGTCTCTGCTCATGACTGACTGCTCTCTCAACCCTCTGGAGATGTAACCAAACACTTGATATCATCCTGTTAGCGACTGTCACTCTTTGTCCTACAGGGCCTGACTAAGAGTAATTACTTCATCACACTCTCACATCTTGACCCAGAGTCACGGTTCTCTCTTATGTCCCATGGGGCAACAGTTTGTGCCTCTGTGCCTCAAGTGATTAATCTCGCTCCAAATTCAAACCTTCTATAATTAAGTCCTCTATGTGCGATTAAAAAGTTTGTGTCTTTCAGATACCAGCTTGCTTAGCAGGTCACACCGATTTTTAACAACGTGCTTAGAGACTTTCAGTTGTTCTTCTGAAAGCCGATTGAGAAAACTGAGAGAGTGAGAGCTCCTTCAACCCTTGAGGCCTGTCCTGAGGCTCTTGAGGAGCCTGCTTATGTTTACTCTTTCTGTTTGTGTGTGGTTAGCGTTTTAAACCTCCGCCACAGGCACTGCTCCATAATTGAGCTAAATCTGATCCTTACAGTTATTTTGGAGTCGCGCCTACTCTATCTGGTGCACTTGAATGAAGTCATTGTAATAGGTTTTGTTTGTTGGTAAATGTTTTTATACACCAATGTAAGCTCTGACAGCTGTCCACAGCTAAATTGACTGGACTTGAGTCAGTAGAAGAACATTTTGTCAATATTTGTGCAACCAACCAGAGCAAGAACATGATTCTATTCCAAATAGGAAGAATGATCATGAGCACCATAATATTCCTTTTTTGAAAGTTGCAGTGTCTTTCACTTAACATCTGAGACAGGCCAGCATTGCTGTTGTGTTACATCATCTGGCTTCAACTGACACACACCATCCAAAACAAAAGTCAAAAACCGTTTGTTTCTTTGCCAAGCTGTTTCTTTTTTTATTTCTGGAAGACAGCAACCAGTAGTGCATTTAGTTGTGATTTGATTTTTCAGGTATTTTTCCATTCCTCATTTCAAAGGCTGGGCCGTTGTTTTTATGAAAAGCACCTTGTGGTGTAAGTTTGACACTGATATCTGATCAGCATTGGCACTGCCTTCTCATGGAGGAGTAAGATTTGAAGAGGTGAAACTGGTTCAGAATCAGCGTCAGCGTACATGGATATGAAAGAGCTGCAATTGTGGTCTAACCACATGGTTAAGATCCTCCCTCAGCGCCGAAAACGATATATTATACCAGCCCGACTGGAGCGTCTGGAACAGGAACTAGTGTAAGAGGAAACAGCTAATGACAGCAGCAACAAGACTGAACATGCCCTCTGCAGTGAAGCAGGTTTACATGTTTCAAGCTAGAGGTCAGGATTAAGACTTGTCCAGTAGTTAAACCTCTTATTAGGGTACACAAGTTAGTCAGTTTTCTCAATTCCGCCCTCATAGCTGGAAACGTTTTTCATGTTAGTCGTGACATGTGACTGTTCCTTCATTCTGTCAGTTTGTCAATTACAACTAAATTCTTGGCTGTGATGTATCATACAGTCTGATATAAAAGTCTGTTGATTTTGGACAGTGTGCCATAGCTTTTACCCAAGATCTGTTCCACCTGCATTCCTTCCACGTGAGAGCATCTCTAACTCACCTGTGGAGGCCATATATCACTCTGAAACATGCAGCATAGAGCACAGCCTGTTTGCTTGTAGATCCTGAGATTACTTTACTGAAGTTCTAGTTTCTCCAGACCTGTACTCCATCAATTTGTCCACTTTTACAAACTCTAGAACATTAAAATTTTGCTCAGGTATATCCAACTCTGGATACGCTAAATCCATCACAAGAGTTTCCTTGGAGAAGACAAAGTACAACTGATGTACAGTGAATGTGCTATTGGAACAATCTTTCACCTTCCTCCATAAAGTTTATCTTCCTCATTGAGAGAGCTTGTGTTTGAACTGGTAGCTGCTGAAGGGGGTATTTCTCTCATTTAGCTGTGAGCATGGCCCTGTTCAGTAAGGATGGGAGAAAAAATAGATTTCCTTCTCTTATGCACTGAGAGTCTTTCTTCAACAGTTCAACAAAATATTCAGAATCGATTCGGAGCTTGGTTATTTTCTTGCATATGTGCAATAACACTTGTGTGCTAGAGACAGCTGTATTCTGCTCGCTGCCAGTTACGCACAAATACACAACAGAGGTTAAATGCATTTGAATCTCAAAATGCTTTTATAATGCAAAATAAATGAGAAGTCAGTTATGTCTCAAGGACAGGACAAAACATCTGATATGTTAAAATAATTGATCTCTTAGATCTGCCGCTGTCTATAATGTTATCAGTAAAAATCAAACAGCAATAATGCTCTTAAATAGAAAAATTTGTCGCTGTGCTTGTCTGGAAACAATTGTTTTGATTTATCATAAATTAATTATTTTAAAAAGTACTTCTATAAGTAATTTAATGAACATGTGCAAATACCTCTGATGTTCAAAGTTGGTAAACTTTTTTAATTCATTTAAAAAAAAATAAAAAAAAGTTTTGGATTCCAAGAATCGTTTTGGAATTGGCTTATGATTCCAAGAATCAGAATTGGAACAGATTGTGAGGTGCCTAAAGATTCCCATCCCTGTTGTTTGGTTTACACAGAGGTTTCAAGACCACAGACTTCATGTCTCCTTTCTTCAGTTTTAAATGCATTCATGAGAGTACAAAACATTGTTAGTGGAGCTCCAGGTCTGTAATCTGGGTCTATTTTTATCTGTTTGTGGTAATCATCATTTTCTACATGGTGTTAGTTGACCTTCCATAGCTGACTACTTTCTCATTCTCACACACACACACCCTGTTGAAGTTACAGATTCTAAAAAAATGGTTACTTCTCAAGTGTCTCTCCACAAAAACAAACAGTCCATGAAAGGTCAGCTTTTAATGAGACTTTTTTTTTTTTTTTTAAATAAGGATAGAAATATTATATCTGGACTTGTCTGCAGTATCTGCACCATGTGACTCATCAAAGTGGGAGATGAAAGAAAATCTTCGGCTAGAATATCAATAGCTGCAGTGGCACTAGATTGCATCGGTTTACAAATCTATATGCACATGCTCTGAGCAGACCTTAGGCAACTGTCTTAAGATAAAACATCATACATACTTCACACATTATGTGGGATTTTGCTGTCATGCATTGACATTTCTTCACTAATTGTATTGGCTACAAGATTGACTTGGATGTAAAAGTTTCACATCCTTGATAGTGTTTCAGAGTAGGGTGTAAGTAATGCAGTTTGGCTTTTAAACTTTATTCAAAAAGGAAAAATGTTAAACTTTCATATTGTTAAAAGTAAGACTTTCATATTGTTTCTATTTGACATTGCCAGTTAGCTCTTCAAGTCTCTTTCCTCCATGGTTACCTACACTCTAAAAGATGCTGGGTAAAATATGAACAAACCCAGCGATTGGGTTGTTTTGACCCAGCGGTTGGGTTACTGCCCAGAAGGTTGGGTTAAACATTTAACCCAACTGTTGGTTGAAAACAACCCAATTTAACCCAGCATTTTTTAGAATGTATGTTTAATGCACTTGGAGTGGTCTGAAAATTATCATCTGAAACCAGATCAGGGCAAAGACTTTCTGTGGGAATCTGCTATGCTAAAGGTCACTGCACCTTTGAAGAATCCTGTCTTTCACTGTAACATGGAGGGTCAAAAGTGGAGCTTTTAACAGTTTGTTCTTTCATGTTGTGCAGGACTGACTGTTGCCCTCCTGTTATGGTTCACTTCAAGCTATCAAGGGAGGGGATAATTTATCATATCTGCTCACAGAATTACTATAAGGTCACCACCTCTGTTTTGTCAGGTTCTTTAGAAGAAGGGTGTCCATTCCTGCTTCTGGAAGTCCAGTGTTCAGTAGAGTTTGGCTCCAAGCTGCTCCAACACACTTAGCTTAAAGTTTCTGGTGATCCCGAAGACCTTGATTAGTTCTTTCAGATGTGTTTAATTAGGATTAGGATAATAAGGACTCTGCAGGATAGTAGCCTTCCAGGAGCAGGATGGGACACTCCTGCTTTAAAAATTAAATCTTTCGCATTGTAAGGTATTGCCTTAGGCTCTTTTCTATGTCCTTAAGAATGCTGAGGAACCAGTCTGTAAGCAGTCAGTAACAGTTACTATAACTTGTCTTAAAACATGCAGAGCTGCTGAACTTCACAAACAGCTGGAAAAATAAAGCAGTAGCCACTGTCCCCACTAATTACCCTACATTACCACTACAGGCCGGGTAAAATTACAGTCCTCAGATAGGAAAACAACACCTGGAGTTTTTTGTAGTTCTCTTTCCTGCTGTTTTAAAACGTTTGCCCACAACCTCCCTTCACAAACTAATGGACATTTCTTTTGCTTTAATACTTTACAGTTCTGCTGTCGATAGTAGAAATGGAACAACTCTTTGGGGTTTAACAGAAAAAGCCTTGTAATAAAGAGAAGTCCTTCGCCTCTGTTGCTACCAACAAAAGTCTCTATTTAGATTTTACTTCATGATAGTCAACATATGAGTCAGTATGTTTGCAAAGAATTTATGACAGTCATATTGCAAGATTAGATCAGGGTGCAATGGTCAGTGAGCATGTATGCTTGAATATTTTAGTTCTTGGAACAAATGAAGATTAAATTTGCATGTATGACCCCAGAAATTGAATTAATTTCTCCCTATGTTGGGTGCACATGTCATACTAAATGGCACTGTGGCTAATTGAGAAAAACCTTTGCATCAGACCATGATGAAATTCTCCCATCGCTCATTAAGGAATTAGAGTTAAGAGACTAAGGCCCATCTGTGTTCATTCTGATTGTTGTAAATGTAAAATTGTAAGAAATTGCAGTTTCTGTATCCTGTTTAGAGGATATTTTGTAATATTTGTTACATTTCGTTTGCTTTTCCATCTCAGGTGTATTGATTTTTCCTAACATCACAGAAATAATTTCCCTTTGCTCTTCTATGCTTTACACACATCTGATTTAATTTAATTTACCCAGCATTGTTGTTTATCCAATTCCTAAATTGGACAGTGACCCCACGATGTCTCTGTGTATCATTTCATCTTCATCATTCACCCAGCCATGAGGGATGCTGCCTGCATGTCATTCGTCATGACCCAATCAAACGTGATGGATCAGGTGCTTATTGTGAAGTTGGAGGCTAAATGCTCGGGTCAGGAGCAGATGGTATCATTGTGCTTGGTAGGACATCGCAGTCTGCAGGCGAATTCATTAACCTCGATGTCATCTGTCCGATTGGAATGTGCGCTTTCTTGCTTTGCACCGGTTGCCCATTCATAGGGAGGACACTGTCTGTCCTCCATTTTCTTTTCAAAAAGGTCAAATATACAATGCCTAAATGTTTGGGAATGTTTTAGCAATTTGTTTCATTCATGCAAGTTTCTTGATTTTTAATGTTCATTTTTAATTTTGAATGATTCAGGGTCAATGACAAAAAGTTTCCAAGATGGAAAATGAAAGAAAAGGGGAAAATCTTTTAAAACGAAAAATCTAATTTAAAATGCATGTGCCAAGTTCTTTGTGGAATCTTTGAGTTGACATTTTACAACTTGATCTCCAATGTCGTAAATTCAAATTATCTGATATTTTAAGAAATGTATTGACCTTGACTGAGTAATATTGGTCTTCAAGGGCTTCAAGGGTATTTTTAGTACATATTTCTGCACCACATGATCATGGCGAACATTTTTTTTTTTTTTTTTTTTTCTTCTGATGTTAATTTTTGTTTATAAATAAATGAATAATAGTGTATGCCAAACTATCCAGTAAGGATTTCTTTTCTAAGAATTTAATTATTCTTCAGCGTTTTTTCCCCCTCATTATAATGTTAAGACTAAATTAATTCAATTTAATAGATCCAGGCAAAATAAATGGGCATTATGGTATTGGACGCTTCATCCTAGCTCTTTTAGCATCCACAAATTTTCACAAGCTGTCCTCCTGTTTGCAGCATGTTCTTGGCGTTTTGCCTGCTTGATTTGTGATAGTGTCTTAAGGAATTAACATTTTCTTGGAACTTGCATTGCTGCATCGCTAAAACAATATAACATTGTTGTGGGCCATCTATCATGTGTCTGGCAGGTCTTGTTGCCTTAAGCATATCTATATCATTCTAAAATCCATGAAATGGGGAGATAACAAAATGGACTTTACAACCCAAGAGTTCATAGGAAAGCACCTGTTTTTTGCCGTTGCATGTCAGGGGAAAGTCTCTCTCCATGGAGTCTGTTATTTCTCCACTGTGAACATGGCGGGGGTTAGAGTCTCTTCAAAAGACATGGGCAGGACCTTCTCACATGCCACACATTCCTATCCACTGTGTAAAGTTTAGGAGGGTTTTTGTCTGAGGAGAGAGAGCGCTTTATACACACAAACTCCCAGTGACCCCCCCCCCAACATACATAGACGCTCCAGTTTGTTTAGGGGTTGCCATAGTGATGTTCTAACAGTTGAGAGATGAGTCATCGTCACACCTATGTTTTTAGAAGAATTCAAACCAAAATAGTGTTTTCAATTGGTGAAGAACAGATAAGTGTTACGCAAAGAAATATCCCAAGTTTACCTCAATACAATTGCTCGCCATTTCATACAGGCCTTGTTGCCAAGGTTATTGGCGTAACGGCTCCTTGTAGCTGCTCACTTGCTCTCTAGTTTCATTGGTTTCAAGACAAAGATTCATTGGAACCTGTGTAAGATGAAGAGTTTTTCCTAGCAATTCATCACCAAATTGCTTGGAAACTTTTGACAGGTGCAATTTTGTCCCTAACGCTTGGTCGCAGTAACTCAGTGTGGTCCTCTCCCTGCAGAATACAGTATCCGCTGCAGCTGAAAAGATTAACCCTGCTTTTATTTATTTATATTTTTAAGTGCAAAGAGAACAATCTAAGGAACCTGTGCCAGCAAGTCTAAACCCACAAGTGTTGTTTTCCAGTACTTGCCTTCTTTTTAAGATTTTTCTCACTGCTCGCAATGCTGAGAAACCGCACACATTGTTTTATTAATACAATTTCGTTTGCCTGCACTTTCATTATCAGGATGAGGCAACAGTGTTATACCCTAAATGGATTTCTCTGAGAATCAGTCTTACTCGGAGGAGCAGATTAAGGACGTTGATTCGAAAGTGGTTGCTAGAACTGCTAACTCAACTAACAACTTGGTTACTTGCAGCCTTAACGTAGTTTGTTGTTTATTACATCTAGCCTCTGGTGGTCAATAGGAGGTGTTTGATGCCATGCTGATTGTTTCACAAGTAGATGCCCAATTAATCCTGTTCTGTTTCCTTTCTAATGAATGTCAGGCAAATGGCAGAGATCACATTTGCTAACACTTCCTTGATACATACCCACTTTTCATTTGCCTTGATTAGGCTTTAATGAGCATTGTAACACCAACCACAATCCCTTGAGGTTTGTTTAGTCTGGCTTTATCACACTTGCCAGTTTGTTTGATCTTAACCCATTTTGGTGAAGTGTAATGAAATGGTTGGGTTTGATGCATGGCAACTTCTTTCTGGTTGATCATGGCTGTTCTGTGCTTATAGATGCATGACATGGCTTGTTACCTCTGAACAAAAGCCTTGACACAGAAACTTGGGGTGTCTGTGTGCTGTTAAGCTTCAGTTACTGTTTGTTCTCAGTTTGTCTGAAGCAATGGATCTTACTTTTGTCTAATGAGTTTTAGATTGGCTGACTTTTACTGAAACTGCATTGTATAGGATGATTAGTCATTAGACTTTAAGTCAATAAGTAATTGGTTTGCAAAAAATACTTATTGGACATAATTATAGTACATCAGGACTTCAGTAAGTAACTTCAGTAAGTAACTTTAGTCGTACTTAATACATTTGAAACAAGTTATATGTTATTAAATGAAGTCAAATCTGAATTTGTGTCATGAAAGTATAGTTAAGAGTGTTAAAGGACACAATTTAACATGTATCATGATGACCCCCTTTTCTTAAAAAGGCAGTCAGGGTGGTTCAGTATAGACTTCACTGAGGTGTCTGTGGGACATGTCTCGACTTGTTCAGTGAGTCACAGGAACAACACAGATGACGAGCAGTCACCTCCTTATGTGACCTCCTTTATCTTTAGTAGGATTTTTTTCAAAATGATCATAGAATCTTGTGAGTAAAGGAGAGCTCCACAGGCAGGTATCTTGATTTGTAGGGAACCTTTTTTTGTCCCTTTGTTTTAATAGGCAAACAGAATTGTTGTTAACACTGCAGCAAGTTCTCATTAGTTAATGTTGCTTACAGTTCTAGTTAATGAGCAATACATTGGTTACAATATTAATCTTTGTTAATGTTAGCTAATTAAAATACTGCTATTTATTGTTAGTTCATGTTACCTCTGGTCCATTTAAATATTAACAGATACCAATTTTGATTTTAATAATGTATTGGTAAATGTTGAAATTAATGAAAAATACCTCTAAAGCATTTATTATTCTTAGTTAATGTTATTAGTAACTAATGTAGTGGAACCGTATTGTGAAGTGTTACTGTTTCAAGTTTCTTTGCTAGTTTACTGCTTGTTTTCAACTGTTATCTCCGTGTGATTGCATGACTTATTTGTTCTGGTTGTGGTTTTACTCCACTGCTCATTAAATGGCACACCTCTGTGTATTTCAGTATATATTACTTTAAATATATTTGTGTTTTTTTTTTTTTTTTTTTTTTTTGTTGTTTTTACACAACCCTTGAATGTCTGTCTATGCTTGGGCGATCTTTAATCATGCAGTCCATACACAAAACCACCCCGAGTGCCAAATACCACCTGCTCAGTCTGATGGAAATAACATGGGGAGGGGCCGGCAATCAACTTCAGCGGCTATGGGGCGGGCTCAGGAACCGCAACAAGTGGAAGGCGTGCACCACCCGGTTTCGGTTGAATATAATCTCAGGCTCTTCCACTTTCGTCCTCTGGCTGCATGCATAGCCCTGTTCACTGAGCTGCACCATTCACTTCCTCATCTGCAGAAAACCTGTCATCTGATCCCTTTGTGTGCTCACAGTGTATCCTCCTGAGAGCCAGCAATTCATTTCTGTCCATTTTTGTTTTGTTAATAATGTAACACAATTATTGCAGGGATCCCTGGAATACTTGATTCCAGTTTGTCAGTCGCAGAATTCAGAGGTCAAACATTCTGAATAATGACAGTTGTCTCAACACTGTGTAACTGACGCTCTCAATTGGAAATCTGTTTCCTACATGGCAGTGCTTGTGTTCTGTCTCGCCGCTGTCTCTACAAGTAAGCTAATAAATTAATTTCGACTCAAATCAATATTTCATGTCCATTTATTTTAGCAGCCGTGTAATAAGCAGGATAGCGTACCATCAGCCAGTCATTATTACAAAATAAACATCAAGTTCATCAGGACTCAAAGCTGAGATTTTTTTTCTTCCTTCAAAACTCTGCAGTCTCTTGTCTTCTCATGCAATGAATTAATTTAATGTCTGTGTATTTCAGAAGCAGCATTGCAACATGGAATAATACACAGTTGTCAATAAACCCCAAGTGATCTTTCATTTTTTTTATGTGTGTGTGTGTGTGTGTGTATATATATATATACAAAAAATGAAAGATCACTTGGGGTTTATTGACAACTGTGTATTATTCCATGTGTGTATCTAGAAATCTTTACAAAACATACACGCACACATATATACACATGACTCGAGTCCATACTAATAGAAAGAAATAGAAAGTCCCGGTTTTTGTGCTGGGTGTCAGGACGAGGGGAGGCTCTGAAGAGGGCAGGGTCTCGTTCTCGCGCTCTCTCTCTCTCTCTGTCTTCATCTCTCCTCCCCTCCCGTCTTTCTCCTTCTGTTCGCTCAGTCAGTCCGCTCAGAGGACGGTCAATGAGACAGACGGGCGAGTCGTTGGTTTCTTCCGTTCGGCTTCATATGCATCCGTCCGTGGATGAGTATGTCCCTTTCGGATCTATCCGGGATTAATAGAGCCCTTATCACGCAGATATATTTCCATAAATTCTTCTTCGACTCTCAGTGAATCACACCCGGATTATCGTCACCACCATCACCATGGGTTTCTACGGCACTTTAAAGATGATCTTCTATAAAGTGAGTACATGCCGTTATTTGTGTTGGGTGCACTGCGGCTTTTATATCCATACCGGCTGTCCGCCTTCTCTCAGGGGGCTCGCTTTAATACCCCATCAGCCCTGACGCGACAGGAACGCTCCCATTATAAATCAAAGAAGCGGTGTACACTGCAAGCGCGCGATGTCGGTTCGCACGGCGCGATGTGTTCTATTCAAATACGATGCGCGCGAGTGTAATGTACACATCTTGGTTGATGATTATGCCAGCGTTCGGGTTTGTTGCGTCGCGCTCTGAACGCGTACACGATCTGCTCGTCTTTAAGGGTGCGTCGGTGAAATATGCGACTGTTCTTATATACGGCCACTGCGGAAAAATCTCCAGCTGACATAGAGAATCACCTTTCGCGATATTCATTCACGTGAACCTACTTTGAGTCTTCTTGACAATAAATGCAGAAAAGGATGTGATGCGCTTAAATATGGAATGGGTTTGGAGAACAGAGGCTCCATCACTATTTCTCTACCATCTGCCCATCCTTACACACACACACACACACACACACACACACACACACACACACACACACTGCACCTGCGATGCCTACATCATATTATCTGTCCATCCCATACATCTCACCATCACCGCATCCATCCTATGTACTTTTATAGATTATTTATTTGATCTTTTAAGAGTTAACTGCTTGACTCTTATTTGATAGTTCAGATGAGTATGATGCTATAGTATTTGATACTCATCCACTGCACCATTCAGAGTAAACCTGTTGGTAATATTAATTTGTGCTTTGCAGTCATGTAGGCTGGTATAGAGCAGAAACAGTATCTGGACTCTCTCACTGTTATTGTGGTCATGTTAACGAGGGACGTACAGTCACGAATGTCCTATAGCTTCAGTGTTGTGATATGAGAATGATTTTGTAATGATTTTGAGTCGTGTCAGTTTCTGTGCTGCCTGTTGAAGGGTGTGTATATTCTCCACTGCCTGGCGGCATCAGACCACCCTACAGTGATTGGGTTACTGTGTCATTGCATTTGACTGAGGAAACGGAGCCACATCTGTCCCGAAACTCACACTTTATGATTGTAAATTTGAGTGAAATGAGCGTTTAAAGGGGAGAGCTTATCAGAAGCTCGCAGTCACTGCAGTTTTCAGGGTGTCCTCTGATCAGAACAACATCGAGTGAAGTACAGTGACGTTGACGGATGCTCCAGGCAATCTCGTTAATTGTTTACTTATAAAAACGAAGCTCATTAAGGATGTTTGATGTTCTTAGATGGACAAAATGTAAAAATGGATCTTGTAATTTTATCCCTAACCTTCATGATACTCAGTTTTTGACTTCTAGTAATTCATGACTGCTAGGGTTGTATGTGTGATGCACAGCACTCTTGCATAGTCTAAATATGTAGCCATTACCAATCTAAGAAGCTTCTGAAATGCATAGCAAGGTTATTCATTCATAAATCACAGGATTTATTCTCTAAAACAGGTTATTTGCCAAGACTGCACCGGTTTCCATGAACACAGGCATTCCTGTTAACCACAGACCAAGCCATTTCTGCACTGTTGTGTCAGACATGGAGAATGATTACACAGTGACTCATCTAAAATCAGATGGTTCTTGCTGTGAACCCAAGAGAGAAGCGACAGTCTAATCCACTCAGTGAAATGAATGTATAACTAAGCAAATGAATGCTTTTACTTCATTCACGCTATTTTGTGTTAAGTGCTTTTTACCAAGTAGGCTAGACAGGTTTAGCTATTAGCAGTGATTAGCACATGTGGCATTGCCTGCGTGTTTTGTTACACATTCTCATGGAGTAATGTGAGAGAGTCTCAATGCTCTCCAACACACACAGCTACAGGCATACACTTTCATGCATCTTCAGTGTCATGCCATCTTTTTACTATCTTATCTTCATTCATACGTATTTACTCACACACACCCTGCCTGTCCTATCTGTTGGACTACCTTTGCAGTGAGATCACTGGCTGAGCAATCAGCTGCGGTTTGGTCTAAACTGATCCTTGCCCAGCTGTCATGTAAAATAAACTAGATTTGATTAAATAAATGGGAAAAAGACTAGCCCATATATATAGATAGATAGAATCAAATTATTTTTGTGATTTTTAAAAAAAAATTTGATTTGGTCTTTTCACATTTTATGGACATTTCTGCTGTATTTCATCTGTGTTTTTTTAGTTTTTTTCCTCTCTCTCCGGCCCTCAAGAGCTTCATTATTAGACACACCTTTCAGCTCGACCTCACTCGAGTGTATCAAATACCTGGCTTCTCTGACATTAGATCAATTGGAGCAGATGTGATCATGCGAGTGTTTTATTGGTTTCATTTGAATATCAAGACCAATGAATGGAATTTTTACTGTAGGCCAAAACTCTAAATTGGCCACGAAAAGGTCAACCGTGAACACGTTCAAATGCATAATTTTAACCTGGCAATCAGTATGGTAATTCCATTAAATGTCATGAATGCTTTAAGCAAAACTGTGATACATTAGTGATTATTTTTATGTTATGGCCAATAACCGATAAATGGCATAAATTAAAAGTCTTTATTTTGAACACATATATATATATATATATATATATATATATATATATATATATATATATATATATATATATATATATATATATATATATATATATATATATATATATATATATATATATATATATATATATATATATAAAACAAAATGAAAAGTATATTCTTGTTTATATAAAATGAAATACTATAGAGTCAGTGTTGCCACAGGTGAATGACAGTATGAAAAATTAATGTGTGTTAAGATTTGCTGAAGATTACATTTCTCCTTTTCATAGACTGTAATTAGTAGTAATAAGTCTCTTAATACTCGAGGTCTGCATTTATATGGACAAAATACAGAAAAACATGGAAAAATAGTAATTTCTCGCAATATGTGATTTATTATTGTGATGCAAAGCTGAATTTTTTTCAGCAGCCATTACTCCAGTTTTCAGTGTCACTCTCACAGTGGCATCAATGTTGTAAACCCATTTTTTTTTTTTCAAAATTATTTCTAAAGAAAAGCATTTATTTAATTTTTCGTACAATGTAAAAGTCTTTATTGACTTCTGATCAATGTAATGCATCATTTCTGAATATATGCATTAAATATATGTGTCAGTATTTGTATGTATAAACACTTGAGTGCTACTAAATAGTGTTTGTAGAATAATAATGCTCTTTTACATCAGATGTACTCTTTTAAACGCTTTAACCAGTGGTTTATTCAGTGTACACTTTTTTTTTTTTTTAAGAAGTCTTTAATATATTTTAGAGACTTTTTAACATGACTTTTTTTTTTTTTTTTAATTCTTATTAGTATATTCAGTACTAATAACTATAAGTACTGAATGTTCCTTACAAGCATAATGTCATTGTGATTTGAATAATTTCAGACCTGTTAATTACCATGATACATAACTGCATTGTAAACAGAATGGGCTTAATCCAGTAGTGAAAGTCTTTACTCGTCACTCTTAATTTGTGCTTACATACTTAATGGCTCACAAACCCTTGGCACGGCAACAATGATTCATAACTCGGAGTCTATCACTGAGCTCCTCCTGAAAGTGAACTACACAGATTCACTGGCAGCCCTGTACCCTCCTAAAATAGTTTTATTCAAATGTGCTTTAGGACCTCATTGTGTTGAGGACACTGAACCCTTGTTTTTCCAGAGTAGATACTCCGTAGCCAGGCACCAACTATGCAGCAAAACCAGGGCCATTTCAGCCTGTGCGGGGGGTGGGTGACATAGAAAGAGACAGTGAAGCATAGGGTGGCTCTTTTTTCTCCTTTATGCCCATATAAATTTAGACTGTTGTGAAAGCACAGTGCCTGTCACGCCCACACAGATGTGTGTTTGTGTGTATGTGCTCCCCTTTCCAACTCCTATGAGAGGGGTGTGTGTTTACCACATACACCTCTTTGAAGACTCACATGACAAGCGTTAGCATCAACTGTCAGACTTTATCTTTTCTGTGCCATGTCACTATAAAGTGGACATGACCTTCCTTCCTTTGGCCTACATTTGGTGGTGAGAGAACCAGCACAATACCCAACACACGCTCAGTTACCTCTTAACACAGGAAAAGAACACAGGTGGATCAGTGGCATGTGGTTTTAGAAATGTTTCTTGGACATCCACCCTCTCATTACTGTCAAATTGCTTTGCTGGTTGTTTATGCTGTCATTATTGTCAAGTCCTCTATGAACCCAAACTAACCAGCACTCTCCCTACTCTTTGTTGCAGATGAAGAGGAAGTTGGACCATGGCCCCGAGGTTCGACCTTTCCCTTCAGGAAAAAAGCCCTGTCCAAGGTAAGGTCTTTTGCCACCTTACCTGAAAGCAGCAAAATGTTTTAGTCTGTTGCATTCAATTTTATTGGACACATCTACTTTGTTGAACAGTAACAGAGTTGTATGAGAGATATCCCTCTTTATGGATTTTCTCTAATTTTATTATTATTTTTAATTTATTAGTTTATTAAATATTTATTTTATTTATTAAATAAAATTGAAGATTTAAAATTTTTATTAAATTAAATGTAATTTAAAAAATACAAATACCAGGACGCATTAAATTGATCAATTTTTTGTTACAAATGAAAGTTCTTTTGAAAAAAGAAAAAGTAAAATCACAGAAAAGTCACAGGAAAAAAATGTATAACGATTTCTATAAAAATAAGTAGCACAACCTTTTTCCAGTATTGCACCAAATCAGCAATATGTAATGGTTCCTTCAGCTTTTACACAACAGGAATAAATTATTTTCTTTAAATATATTAAAATAGTAAATTGTTAAATTGTAATATTTCACAGTATTACTTTTTTTGTGTGTGTATTTTTGATCAAATAAATACAGCCTTGTTGAGCATAAGAGGGTTTTTTTTCACAACATTAAAAATTTTTATAGATCCCCAACTTTGGAAGAGTAGTGTCCCACATAATACCTCATTAGCCTGGTTTCCATCCACAATTTTTTAAGATATCACAAAAATGCTGGATGGAAATGCTAAGATGCTAATAAAAAGCGAGGTGGGGAAATTATGAAAAAAGCGACACGTGAACATAAACTATCAAAAACACATTTTACATAAATTCCTGCATCAAAAATGTCATATGACTTGAATAATATGCTCAAGATGTTTGGCTTCAATCCCCACCCCTACTTTGGTCGCTAACAAGCACATTGTCCATCAGATGTATTTGTCTGCATGGTCTTAACCACTAGTATTCCTAGTTTTGCATAAATTTCCACAGAAATGATAATGTTGTTCTTTAGAACACATGGGATAAAAATGTAGCTTTATTCACAGCTCTTCTCCTAAATTAAATTCACAAATTTGATGGAAACATTTTTAACACTTACTTGCATACAGAATTATGATCATATTTTCTTTTGCTACCTTGCAAGAAGTACTATATACATCAGGAAATGCAAATCTGGCTTATGTTGATCCTGCTAATGGTTCAGAAATGAGACACTGTCACTCTGAAACCCCTTAAACATGTAATCGCCACCCGAGAGGTTCCTTAGTCGGCAAACCCAAGCTCAGCAGTCAGCTCTGACGAGTATTCATGCCTTATTCTCAAGACGCAGGTGTTCTTGTGGTTCATATTAGAACAGTACACGACCAACCAGGTTGCAGTTGCGCGCTGGGTAATTGAAGCATCTTGGCATCTTGGTCTCAAATCCCATTAAATATGAATCCATTATGGAACGGACCTCACTACGTGCTCGCCTGCACTCTTCCCTCTCTCCTTCTCATCTGAGCATTTCTTGCACCGGAGAAGGTATCTGTAGATAAGCAGAATGCAAGGAAGGAGTGCTGAATCGCCTTTTTGGTGTTAGTGTAGGGCCCCAGAGACACAGAAGTGCTGTAAGGACTGCTGACATGGGACAACTCTCTGTGTCCCTTTCTCACCACGAGTGGAAAAGGGAATGTGCTTCAGTTCTTAATAGATTGCATACATTAAATGCTTTTGAGCATGTTTTAGAAGGACTCTAAAATAGTGAAAAAGGTAAACAGAAAAGGGTTTCCATGAATGAAACAAAGATGAAGATAAACATCTGAACGAATCGGTTTG
Organism: Onychostoma macrolepis; assembly: GCF_012432095.1. Classification (NCBI taxonomy): domain Eukaryota; kingdom Metazoa; phylum Chordata; class Actinopteri; order Cypriniformes; family Cyprinidae; genus Onychostoma; species Onychostoma macrolepis. The sequence continues at coordinate 30,393,459 of NC_081155.1, forward strand.
GAGCAGGTGGCTGAATAAAATCATGCTGCCTGATTGAGTTCTGAGGCTGAAGTAAATGGTCATGTTGTCTAATGTTGGACCACAACAGCGGCTCAAGTGGACTGTAGTGCTCATCTGGCACAGATTCAGTCTAACTCACCACTTTGGTTTTGGCTGCAATTCTCAAGCTATTGTTCTGAAATAAAGCCTCAGATTTTCATAGTAGCTTCATCCACAGAACCATTTTGTTTTGAAATCTTCCATAAACTACAGGCTCGCACTGGCCTTCTCATATTCTTGAATTACCACAATACAGATGTCTCCTGTCAGATGTCTCACCAGAATGCCCTTCGAATATTTTGCAACAAATGTTTTCATTTAATGTTTTAAATCTTATTTTGTCTTGATGTCTAATTAGTTTTCCTCCGTTCTCATCCTTCTCTCCCTAACCCTCACTGAACAGTCCCACGGGACTGCCGTACCCAGCCACCCCCACCACGTTTAGGGACATTCGAGCAGTCAATGGGCAGGGTCAGCAGAGACGACGTATCACATCCATCCAGCCCCCCACAGGCCTGCAGGAGTGGCTCCGCACTTTTCAGGTGAGTTCAAGCAAACTATTTGATTCAGTTTGTGACAAGACTTGCCAGATTAATTTATTAATTTAACAGATTAACTCCATGGTTAACTTTAGCCTAACTGTAACCTATTTATGGTAATCAGTGAACATTATATAAAGCTCACCAAGCATTAAAATAGAATTTAAATCACAGATGTGCATATATTGGCTATTTTACAGCGGCTGCAAATGTGACCATCAGAACAAATTGTATAATCGGATTGTTTGCGCTTGTAATGAGCCTATATTACAGTTACTAGAAAGTCCTGTGTGTCACTTGCTGGGGAAACAAGGGGAAGCAAGATATTGTGGCCATGGGTTGAGAATTTGTTTCCGTTACTTATGTGCAGAGCCTCTGCTGTGGAACATAACTTTTGCTGTAGTCTGGATTTAATGTATTAATTACTTTTGTTACCAAGATCTGACTGAATCTAAACTTGATATTTAAACGTGTGTGTGGCCATTATGCCACGAGTTTGGAACTATTTAGATCTTCATATCATCATGTCATATCCCTCTTACTAGAATAACAATTCAAGCCTCAACAGAACGCAGAGGCTCCACCTCAGTCGGTGTTTGCTCTGCCTTGCAGATAATTACAGGCTTGATCAGTCCTCGGGCTTAACGAATCTGCTCTGGCATGAAATCGCAGATACCTGTGTTGACTGAAAGGATGAAGAAGCTTTCATCTAATGAGTAAAGTTTCGCCCAAGATATGTTCTTGTTTCTTCCGAGTTTAATTTCCATTTCCTCAAAAAATCCTTTAATAAAAGTGTGCACGTAATCCTTTGACGTCAAAGGTGAGTTGTTAGATGCTGTCTCAGACAGAATCAATAGTCAGGTACAACATCCCTTCAGTAGTGGTCTGTCTGCGCCATTACGCAATGCGTTCAGGAACTGTTTTGCTTGTTTGCTCAGTCAGCGCTTGATGAGTTGCTTGTTTCTGTCCTGAGTTATTGTAAGGCTTATTTCAGGAGGTGCAAATGACACCCCACATCCCTATGAGTCAGCAGCTTCGCTGCTTCAGTATCGCTTACGTGATTCACATTAAATGTCTCATTTCTGCATTCTACAGAGGAAGCCTGTGGTGATATATCTTAGTGGCAGTTCTGTGTGTTCAGGGTTGAAGTCGGGCACTAGATTGCAACCTTGTCATTTTTGTATACACAGAGTTCTGGCATTGAATGTTAAATATGTGATTTTGGAAAAGAAAAACAACCTTAAAGTCTTGGAAATGTCTACAGTTAAAATTTTTGTCTCTAGCTTTGCTTGGGGATGGAAAAAAAGAATATGCATATTTTGATTAATAGAAACAATTTTTGAATGATAGAAAGAACAGTATTTATTAGACTAAAAATAGAATTTTTATAGAAAAGGTATTTCTAGATTTTCCAAACCTTTGAATGGTAATGTATAAAATATAATAATAATAATACTTATAATAATAATAATAATTATTATTATTAATAATAATATCAAACTTGCTCTTTGTAAGTGCATTATCTGTTAAATTTTAAAAATCTTTTTCAAGTAATCACAAATGACAATGTCAATTCATTAATAAAGTTTGGGAAGCCTGTATGTATCTTGTGCTTAGTTTAATTTGTTAGTGTCAATTAAAGAATCAACAGAATTTAACATTTTAATCAGATTTTCCCTCAACTGTTGGGATGTAATGTTGTCTTATTATTTTGAACTGTTAAAAGAGGCGGTTATGCTTGCATAAACACATATAGACATAAACAACGCCGAGTTCCCCCAGCTGAAGCGTTTCAGCAGTAAATTACAGGTGCTTTACCTCCCCATAGTCCTCTTCTGTACATCCCTCTTCCATCATAAACATCCCTGAGCAATCCTCCTCTCTCATTTGATGCGCTTCAGAGCGGAATGACTTTGGCACAATCTCTCCGGTGCAGCGCGTCCTCACTGAGAGCGAATTAAGTTCTGAGCACCATGAGATCAGTGAAACATTTTATTCAACTGGATGAAGTTGACCGCAGCTTAATTTTAGGAGAACGAACCCTGGGAAGTTTCCAACGGCCCCAAGACACGAAGTCTGTTCCATTTGACTTACGAGAACCTTCATGGTTATGTTCATGCCAGAAGTTGCTGCTGTATAGCCAGCGAAAAAGCATCACCAGTCCTAATTAAAATGTAAATCTAAAGCTCTAAATGTAAACGTGCACATGCTTTGTGTTCTTGGTAACATATGTGCTGATGTGTGTTACAGAGCTGGAGTGGCCCAGAGAAGCTGCTTGCGCTGGATGAGTTGATTGACAGCTGTGAGCCCACGCAGGTGAAACACATGATGCAGGTGATCGAACCACAGTTTCAGAGAGACTTCATCTCACTCCTGCCCAGAGAGGTAAATTTATATATAAAGTCACTCACACAGTCATCTTAATATTCAGAAACACTCTTTTCCCTTCAAATACTGAAGTTAATGAAAACAAAACACTGATTGTCTTTCAAAGTAACTTGGGCTAGTAGTTTAAAAACAACATGCTCTTATGTTGAAGTTGCATAGTCAATCCGATTAGAAATGGCCGGATTAAGACAAATTTGTGTCCAATAGAGTGCAACAGTCAGGTTCCAGAAGTAAAAAATCCCATTCATTTTCTCAATAGAGGAACTGATTTTTAATGATAACTTGCAAACCGCTAAATTCATACCTACTCTGAGTGAAGAGGTTGTGAAAGAATACCTTTGTTGAAGCCATCAACCTGCGTAATTTCAGTTTATTTATTTATTTTATATATATATATATATAATAATCTTAACATTTTTAAATCTCTTTTTATGTATCTTTTTTTTTTTTTTAATTGATTGTCGTCCTCGGGATTGTAGTTCTTTATATGCAGTCTTGTACCTTTGTCTTTTACGCATTTTTTCCCTTGGTTGGTTCATGGCTTATATCTTTTTAGTAAATAAAAATGGAAAATGAATAGGAAAATTACTTCTGGAACCAAGGCAGCTGAAAAAAATGTTGAACTTTGTTTTCATCAAACGACGGTTTCGTTTTGGCAAAAAGTTTTCACTAATTTGTATGTATTTGTACTGTTTGCTAATTTGCATGTATTATATCTTATTTATAGGTTAGGTTTAGGAATGGACCTTCATTCTTATTTATTTTCTAAAACTCGTACATTTCACTATGAAACTAATAAAGCCCAGATCTTGAGAAGGGCCTTCTGATTTCTCTTAATTTGAATTTTAACACAGTCTTTGAGCACAGTACGTGCTGGAGTTCATTTGACAGGCATGTCCTCTCTTACACTTCTTCAGAGAGATGTTACAACTCTCTCAGCTGCTATTCAGGAATATAGAGAGGAATCTCCCCCATCCCCTTCCCTTCCTCTGCTCTTTTTCTTTCTTTAACTGCAGCCCTCTCTGCCTTTCATCCTCTCTTCTTCCTGTCACGGTTTCAGCTTACCTTTCTTGTTCTCCATCACCTGTCATCTTGTCTCGCTCTTCCCTGGCTCTCCTCCCCATTAGGTTGTTTTTCTTCTGTGTCAGTGCAGTAGTATTCAGGGTGTGTCTGCCTGATTGAAGCAGATTGTGGAAAAAGCTCCTCTAGGCTAATACTGTATACACACTGTGGAATCTCAGGCTGCAAACTTCATGTCAGATTGCATAAGGAATGGTGGAACTGTTTGGACATGCTCTGTCTTTACTGAGGTCCTTGCAAATTGCATTGCTCTTGAAAATGGGAGAACAGAACAAAATCTGTTGTACTTTGTCACTCCACTACTTGTGATCAAATGAAGACCTTAATTGGTCATTTACCCCTTATCCCATTGTAGCCTACTTTTTCCTATCCTCACCTTCTCCTGATGTCTGACTCTGTCTGTCTGTCTTGTTGTAGTTGGCCTTACACGTGTTGTCATTTCTGGAGCCAAAGGATCTGCTTCAGGCAGCTCAGACGTGTCGTTACTGGCGCATTCTAGCAGAGGATAACCTGCTCTGGAGGGAAAAATGCAAAGAAGAAGGTGATTTTTACTGCTTTTCACAAACTCTGTGACTTTAGAAATTCATCCCTTGACCACATGTATATTGTAAATATATGGTTATACTGTATGTCATGCATTGAATCATTAGTGTCACCAACATAGAAAACATCTGTTTTGCAGGTATTGACGAACCCTTGCACATAAAGAGAAGGAAGGTTATCAAGCCAGGGTTCACACACAGTCCCTGGAAGAGTGCCTACATTAGACAACACAGAATAGACACCAACTGGAGGAGAGGAGACCTCAAATCACCTAAGGTAACGTGTTGTTCACTTCTTATTCTCACTCCTAATTCACCGGTACATTCCCTGATATTGTCCTACAAAGTGAGATTCCAAATGTTTATGCCCAGTCTGAAAGGCACAGCAAATAGCGAAAACATTGATATATCACAGGAAGCATGTATTAATATCCAGGGAAAAATAAATATAGAGTCTAATCTTTATTTTATAAATATATGATTTTAACTATATATGCGGTGCCATTCAATAGGTTGGGTTCAGTGAGATTGTTTTCTTCCATTTTATATTTTTAACTTATTTATTTTGATCAAAAGTGACAGTACAGATGTGTAATGTTGCAAAAGATTTCTGTTTCAAATAAAAAATTCAGCTTTGCCATCACAGGAATAAATTACATTTAAAAGTATAATAAAATGGGAAACAATTATTTAAATCTGTAGTTACTGGTTTTACTGTATTTGTGATCAAATACATTTTCCCTACATTTCATTTTCCTACTTCCTTGTTACTGTAAGGCATAATATTAAATCACTTAACTCACTTAGGCAGAATTGGCGCTTAAAACTGATTTATATTGCTTTTATAGTCTTTGTTGGCCATCTAATTTGGAATTCCTTTTGAGAGACACCCCTTAGCCTGTCACCTGGGGCACAGGCTTGGAACAGAAATGTTTAACAAATTGCCTGCACCAGCCTGTAAAGAACTATTTAAAGTCCTCTTCAAGGCACATTTAGGTGCCAAAAAATAGGAATCTTCAGTTACCCATGTACACATGCTTCAGCTGCACCAGACCAACTGGCAACAGCAATGGTTTACCTGACTCTTTTGTTGCCATGGTGACCATGAACCTGGTGGTTCTCGCTTGTCTCAGTCATGTTATTGAAAGCTGCTGTGTCATTTGCCACATCAGCAGCATCACATCGTTCTCGCACATCACTGAAACACTTGCATTTCTTTTCGTTTTGTAATTACTCCTTTTTCTCTCCTGGGTTTCCTATTTTCAGGTGTTGAAAGGCCATGACGACCATGTCATCACCTGTCTCCAGTTCTGTGGAAACCGCATAGTGAGCGGCTCAGACGACAACACACTCAAAGTATGGTCTGCTGTTACTGGGAAGGTGAGTTTTTTTTTTTTTTTTTTTTTTTTTTTTTTTTGAAGGACCTTTGTAGAGTAATATATAATATATATAGTATATAAATTATATATAATATATAAATGTTTGAATACATGAATTTTCACAAATTAAAGAAAATATTCTGTTGAATATCAGCAGATGATTCTGCTTAAAATGAGGCCAAACACAATAATCAAATACTGTTTCTATTTGAGTCACTATCGGTTATTATCGGTTAAAATAATTGCCTTTAATTCCGCTATCCGTATCAAAGATGATAACTTAATTTTCCTAATTATGACCGAATAATACATAGGTCACAGTAAATATCATGCAACTTGGCTTTTTACCATTTTCTGTAATGTATGGTGGCTTTGCTTGAATTTTTGAAATGTTTTCAGATATTTGAGGTATCCATCTTGACACATGCCGATAGATGTGCAGCGGTCTCCTCTCGTTCTCTCGGTCTTCTCACTCTCTCTCTCATGGGAGGTGTCTTTTCATTGAACATGCTTGTACAGCAGCACTCACCGCCATTTCAGTTCATCCAGAAAACCTGCACATGACCATCTTCATCACTTATTCACGTGAGAACGTGAGGAGTCATGTTCTATTGAACGCTGAGATGATCACTAACTACAAAGAGCATGTCTTTCTGGTTGACTGTCTCTCTCTCTTTCTCACCTCCATTCTCTGCCATTCCGCTCCTCGTGCACTTTAAGGATTCATTGCACTAGCTGATGCTGTGACATGGTCCTTGTGCTGCAAGTTTATGGCAGTTGTAAAAAATGTGTGTGCGTTTCACTCATCATGCAGCGCTGCCCTTTCCATCCTGACCTCCATTTTCATCCAGAGTCTAATGAAATCTCTCCTTGTAATGTTCACTATCATACCAGATACTAACACGGGCGTTATCTTCCACGTTTGTTAGATTTTTCTCTTTTCCATCCTCTGTGTGTCTCTCACTAGTCCACTTTTCACAGAAGAGGATCTCATCATTCCCAAGGTTATCAGCCTTTGAGCTTCTGTAATCAAATTTAGCGTGCATTGATTGGCTCTCTTCTTATCACAGCAGAGACGTGATTGGTTCAGCAGTAACATGCTGTCTGATGAGAGACATCATGGTAGCAGATGGCAGATGCGCCATGATTAGGGTCATCGCCGCATATATGGCAGGCTGCCTTTTTGTTCCCATCATGCAGTGCTGTTTGCGGAGCTGTCGAAAAGAAGCACCAGCTTGAAAATGCTTGTAAAGCTTGGATCAGCTTCTGTTATGCAGAATTATGTCCAAATTCTTTCAAAAAAGGCTACAACAGGCATTCAGCCAATCAGAGAGTGAGCAAACCATTTTACCATGAAAAATATATATACACAAGTATAAAAATTTATTTATAGTCATAAAAATATTTGTAAAAACAAATCGTTTGTAAAAGATTGTAGATGTAATCTTAAGCGCAATATCGGCGATAAATATTTAAAATCGGCTAATGAAATAAACTTCTAAAATGAATTAAATAGTGAAAAGTTGTTAAATGTATACATTATTTTAGTTCAGTATTTTAAATATAGTTAAATTATTATATGTATGTATTTTTAATTGCCGATATCAGCTGATATTTGATATGGTGCCAGTATATTTTGCACCCCTAATATGAAAGAGAATATAGCTGGATGAATAGTGTCTTAAGTCTAATGCAATACTTTAGAGATTCCTGACTGTGGCCAATTAAACAGGAAGTGCTGTGTCCTTTGAAGCGCCTGTCAGAGGAAGTGGAACAGTGAGGCAGGAGACAATGGGATTTAGTGCGACTACTTTTCTTTTACTGTACACTTTCTATTCCTTTCTGTGGTTCACTCAGCTATAAACTATTAACTGTCTGTTTGAGTACATTAATAACGTCAATATACATTTTTTTGTGTTTTTAAACATTTGCATTTTCCACACCACACAGTCACTTTTGATCAGCAGTCTTGTTGTCATGGCCACAGCCGCAAATGATATTTCGGCTGCATTGCCTCTCTGAATCTATGGATGTAGCCATCCCTCCCTCCCTTCTGTTTCATTGCTTCGTTCATCTCTTTCCGCTTCTCTTACAGAGTCTCTGTCTTCTTGACCTTGGGTCTGTTTACTTTTTCCTTTCGCTACACTTCAGTTCACCATTTAAGTGCTGTAAACCCCAGGAGCTCATGCAAGCAGCTCACAGGCAGATACTCACCCTCTGAGACTAAAACCTTCTCGGGTTGGGATCGATAGCAGATCTAGACAAATAGGCTCCTGTGGGTCATGGGTCCCGATTTTGTACATCACCAACCCCCATATACACACATACTCACACAAACGCTTCTTTTGCCGATTTGACCTCCATTTTCACTAAAGAATGAAAGCGTTTGCTTTCTCTTTGTATTGTGGTTGGATTTCTCATTGTCCAAGTTTCTCTCCATTCTTTGTTTGCTTTGCTCTGATATTGTCTGAGGATAAAGCCGGCCAAAGAATGTCATGGTGAGAGAATAGTTGGAATTCCTTTGCACACAAGTGCTCCGTTCTCATTAAAACACCCTTCACTGTTTTCACTCATTATATTGGAGTCCATTTTGTGTTTATAGATTAAAACAGAAAAATGCCATTTGCTTCTTTTCCACAAGCAAAAAAAATAAAAAATAAAATGCTGTCCAAAGGGGCCATTTTGCTGCAGTCCATCTGTTGGAAGCAGCAGGTTTCTTTCTGTGTAGGTAAGAAGGTGCCCTTCACTGCTGATCTGAGACCAGATTAACAGCTTTTCCCATAATAGATAATGTTTATTGGGAGTTGGCAACGCCACCACCATGGGCTGGTTCCCTCTTTCTGTAGAAGTGATTCATGAATAACTTAGGTGGAAAAGAACAGTTTATAGAGAAATTCTGTTTGCTAAAAGTACCTTTTTAATTAAAGATATTCTATCTATGCCTGTTTCTATAAATTCTCATTTAGGGTCATGGACATACCGGAAAAGTGTTGACACAGATGTGTTGTAAATGTGTGCAGAAAAAACTTACGAATAGGTTTGCAGCCCAATTTGACCCGCATATTTCATAATTAAAGGCAGCATTACATTTATGCTTTTGGCAGATGCGTTAACCAAAGAATCTTATACTGCATTAAAGGAATACATTTCTATAAGTTTGCTGGAAACTGATCCTGTAATTTAGCGTCATGTTCTACCCAGATTTGTAACCTAATATAAGAATTTACCCATAAGAGTAATGAACCTGAGAGTTTTCATGAATAATTCAATTGACATGATTTCTTGCCGTTAATTAGTGGTCACATCCCTTTATTTACAGCTGAATCTGGAAAAGCTGTGCAGGAAGCGCTAGCATAACCACAGTAGAAAGTGTATACCCGGTTGACAAACTTACATCGCTATACTGTTGTTGTTTTATAGCTCTCCCCAGTATCATAAGCCAGACATGAAAATAAGTAAATGTCTGAGCAACGCCTGATATGAACGGTAGATAAAGATCTGATGGGCGTGCCATGGATTACAGACCATCTTCACCCGCGCTAGCTTGATAATGCTATTACTGGCCCCCTTCCATAGTAAATGAATGGGCCTCATGCTGTGTGTAATAGGGAAGTGATTTTGAGGGAAGATTAGGCTCTAACGCAGCATCCTGCTCATTTGAATGTGTGCCATGCTTGAGGATGTGTACAGCACGATAAGCGTCTGATGAGGGATGAAATGTGACTGAGACATAAGCAAAGAGATGAGTTGTTTTGGATTAGGATCAAGTTAAGAATAGGGGCTTCTATGGTCTTCGGTTTTAATGTTGTCTCCATGACATGACCAACAAAAACTACACTATTCAGATTACCTGGTAAATAAGTGAGGTGTTTTAGAGATTCACACCACTTCACAGATTATATGTAGCACTCTCTCTCTGTCTCACTGGAAGCTGTCAGACTCTTCTTAAAACTTCTGAGATGCTCACCAGGTTTCATCTGTGCCGTCTGTATGGAAATGCCTGACATCTCAGTTTCAAAATGCCTGTGGAATATTCCTTATATGGTGTCAGTGACACTTGGCCAACATCTCTCTCTTTCTGTCACATCACAACCAGCCCTGGGCTAAAACGTATTTAATCTGGCTTCACTGAGATGTGTCGACAGGATTTACCCACAGCTCTTTTCACCTGTGCAGTGATGAGTGGCGTGGAAAGGTTTGGTGTGCACAAAAGGTTATGTGGATACCTTGAAAACATGACTAAATAAATAGTAAAAGGCTTTTCACACTTGGTTTAAAGCTGCATTTCTCACTTGTAATTTTGAAAGGGAAACCTGTCCTGGCTAGCTCCGTTTTTCAATAGTGTGATTTCCTGGCCTGGATAGTTCATGGAAATGAAAAAAAAAATCACAGACAATTCAGTAGTTAATAGAAATGTTTCTTATGCGCCGTTATAAAATATTTATTTTGTTTAAAATGTTCTCTTGTATGTGTAATCTCTAGAAAATAAATACATAAAGAATATTATATCTATGCACAGCAAAACAGTTTTTAAGATTTGCATTATTGGCTAAGGTTAGGGTTCATTTAGGGGGTGCGCAGTATTAGCAAAAATTAAATTAAATTAAAAAGTCACTCTTTAGTTTGCACGTCTTTTGAAAGTGTGATTTCCAGGCTTATAAAAGTCATGGAAATTAACAATATGCTAAGTGGTTAATATAAATATTCTTGTTATGCTCTATTATACAATATTTGCTTAAAAAATTCTCTGTATGATAGATAGATAGATGGATAGATAGGTAGATAGGTTGATTGATTGATTGATTGATTGATTGATTGATAGATAGATAGATAGATAGATAGATAGATAGATAGATAGATAGATAGATAGATAGATAGATAGATAGATAGATAGATAGATAGATAGATAGAAGTCTTGGAAAAAATATTGCTAGAAAGTTACAGCAAGTTATTTGGAAACAAACATCTGATCATAAATGTCCTCAGTGCTTACTTCATTAAATATTCATAAGCTTTCAGCACCTGAGGGGAGAAAAGTAATGTTGAACAGTGGCGACAAATATGTTTACTGTTTACTGGAATAAAGTCGCAACTGTATTATGTTTGTACTATATTTCAGAAGATTTCAAATGATGAGCTGATTTGCCAAAATTTCCACAGATGAACTAGGACGTATTAAAGCATTTTGTACCCTGATGAATATGTAAACATGAATGTTAATCTGGTGTTTACAAATATACAGCATGAAATCTCCAAACTTTTTCAGGATTAATTACTAACCCAAGTATGAGTGGTTTTTTAGCTCAACAATTTCAAGTCCGAAAGCCCATGAGACTGTTTATGTAACGTTCGAAAGCAGCTCTCTGCCTCTGGAGGTCACCTTTCGTGGAGATGTTTATGCAGTCGCAGGAAGCCTGGGTGTGACAGGACATACTGTAGAGAGGAGTGAAGAGGTCACAGGGAGAGTATGAGCATATGTATTTGCTCACACTGTGAAAACAGCCCTCCAGCCTCCATCCTCCTGTTTACTTATTTCTTTCATCACATCTTTCACTCATCCTAAAGCCTTTGGCTCTATTTCACGCTCTCTCCCCTCATTTTCGCTGCTTTATTCTGCTTTTAATTTCCTGCGACTCTCTCCTCCCCCTCCCGCTCTCCAGCCATGACTCAGACTGCACCTTTGGCTGACCACCAACTCCTTAACATGCAGACTGCAGCACTCCTGCCCAAACCCTCCACCCACTTCTGCATCAGAGAAACAAACACACCCAGCCGGAGATTACGTTCTTATGCTGATCTTGCAAATCATATTATAGAAAATATATCTAAATCTGTTTTTGAATCAGTGCAAACCTCTTGTTTATGGCCCGATGGTCATAAAACCCCCGCATTAAAAGATATTTAAATGAGTTTTATGGTAGTTGTAGTTAGATAATTAGCCCCATGCCATTCATATGTAATGAGGCTAGCCCAGTGTTATTTTAGTTTTTTAATTCATACAGGTAAGGAAAAATTCACACTATTATCTAGCTGCTTATTAGCATGCCTATTATTACATATACATATTGGCTGTTTGTTAATGCTTATAAAGCGCACATTGTGCATGACTATATTCTACATCCCTAATCCTGCACAATACCTAAACTTAACAACTACCATACTAACTATTAATAAGCAGCAAATTAAGAGTTTGAGGCAAAAGTCGTAGTTAATGGTTTAATAGTGAGAATTTGACCTTAAAATAAAGTGTGACCTTTGTACACCATTATGTGTTGTTAAATTAGCCTTTTTTGTTTGAATTAAACTTTTAGTAATGTCATGTGTTATGCTTTTATTTAAATTTTTGAATAATTCTATTTAGCTTTATTTCAGCACTTAAGTTCAACATTGGTCTAACCTCTTATGACCTTTACAATAGTCTGTCTTTCCCAGAAAGCTCGGTACTAATTTGGTCTAGTGATGTAATATGGTGGTGGCATGCTAGTGTCTGTATCCAAAAACTCTTCTTACCCATATTTATTGGCCCTAGAAGATGTTTGTGCTCACGGGAACCATTCCGCACACCATCGTTTCATTTGTTTACCTTGTATACCCTCCTTTAACTCCTTTACAGAGCCCAGGCTCAACAGCTTAACTGTATTTAACAGACAGATGTTCTTCAAACTACAGTTCCCACAAACCATTGTAGTCTGTGGTTTGATAATGAAAAGCTTTACTAATAGTGCTCTTCCAGATGGGAGAGGACTTTTTTGGTATGGAAATAGGAGGGTTAGCAATGAAAACAGCTGCTTCAAACAGTCTGCTCACCATCTGAGACACGAATATGTACGCCAGTCCTGGCCATTCAGAGATGGCGGTGGGTTTCGAACACAAGAACGAGGGTGTTGAAATGCGAGCCGCTTCAGTCTGACGTGCACGATGTGGATTTTTGGAAGGAGACTAAACAAAATAAGCACTGGCACTTTACCGCCCTGGCCGCAATTTGCACGGTATCTTCTTCGCTAAGATTAGATGTGGACTGTAAAATGAGTGGAATTTGGAAGGGGTTACTCAAATGGATTTAAACCTCGATCCTTGGCTTCAAACGTTTCCCACCAGCCACTCAAACGGAATGCTAATCTCCATGCCTCGTGGGTGCCACAGACTTGCTCTTTTATGGTTTCTCAACGGGCAGATAAACAGACACCTAAGCCATTTGGTTTCAAAGGTCCTCTCACAGACGCAGTCTGAGCAGGCTGTAATCGCCTGAGAACAGGGCCTGAAAGCTTTCTGTACTCGCCGGCATTATTTAAACCACCTCAACATTCCATGGGAAAGATCCATTGCCTTAGTAACACGTACTCATTATGGAACACAACACCTCATGCATAATGCAGTAAGAAGTGCATTAATATTCATGATTTAACCCCCTCCCTTTTCTCTCTGGCGTGTTATGGACACTACAAATGTGAGCGGAGTAGCTTTTGATCACAAGATGATAAGAAATTGTCTTTGGGCACGTTTTAACACGGATTGTTCAGAGGGGAGACATCTTTGTTGTTTCTCCAGTTCCCTTAAAGAGCCATTCTTGCTTTTAACCCCTTTGTTTTACCGTCCAATTTGTCATTTTTTGCTAGTACAGTAATGGTTTTAAAATTACTGTTAATTGGTTTGATTTCCTCAGTAGTTGCTCTTTTGTTCCATCAACTGCCATATACGGCGATGGAACAAAGCAAGACGCGTTAAAACACTCGAAAGCCCCGGGTGTCGTGGAGGTTGGTCACCGCTTCTAAAGATTAATGATGCATTACGGTTGATCATGATCGAGATGGAGACAGAAATAGGAGCAGCTGCATTATGAATTAAAGGCCTTGAGACCTCCTCTTTCACATCTCCTGGGTTTATCACCCCTGCTTTTATCGGTCATGGTTCAGAGGTTGCGCCTTTGACACTTGCAACGCTTTCCACTCGCTTCATAGCACAACGAAATGACCTTTGATTCAGTGTTTGCCTCTGAAATGAAATTGAATTTGGTTTAATTATATTTAGAGGAAATGGCCCTTAGCCTCATGGATTATTCTAAGGGAATTCTCTCATCAAGCTGATCAATATCTAATATATCATATGAAATAAAGAGCGTTTCTTTTTCCATTAGCGCTGCTTCCTGCTCAGAATGGACTGTAAAGTTATTTGATGTATGTTGATAAGCAGAAGTTATGTCGTCTTGGGTAAAGGTCAAAGTGATGGATCAGAGTGCTTCTAATTAGTGCAGGCATTGGGTAATACATTTGAAATCTTTTTGTTGGCCATTTGTTCAGAGTTGCAGTTTAGATATGTCACATTTTAATTCAATTGATTTACCCTTGTATTTGTTCTCTTTTTCACCAGTGTTTGCGGACGTTAGTCGGCCACACCGGTGGGGTCTGGTCCTCTCAGATGCGAGACAACATTATTATCAGTGGCTCCACAGACCGAACGCTGAAGGTCTGGAATGCAGAGACAGGAGAATGTATCCACACGCTGTACGGTCATACCTCAACAGTGCGCTGTATGCACTTGCATGAGAAAAGGTAACATCTACCGCCTTCCAAAGCCCACATTAAGATGCGTATAGATTACCGCACTGCCTTTTATAAACCATTAAATAATTTAATAACATTAAAGAGAATTTAACAGATTTACATGAATTAAATCAAATGTAAAGTAAATGGGTTTTCCCAGGTTTTATAGGAAGATCCCAAAAAAAAAAAGTGCCTATTTTATACAATTGTTTCAATAGATTTTTCACTCACTATAGATTTTTTTTTTTGTGATGTCAAAATATTTCAAATTAATTTGAAAATCTTAACTTGAATATTAATGATCTTTTTGGATTAAAAAAAACCTGAAAGTGAAACACTGATGTAGAGTATCAACCTTAAATAAACAACTACCATGCATGAGTTCATTTACTTTAAAGTATTATATAAAGCACTGTATATTATATAATACTTTAAAGATAATTACCTTCAATAGCTGCACACAATACGTGCTTGTGTGCTAGTGAAACCACACCGTTCCCATCTGGTTTCAGCTGTACACACTGACCGTGTGGAGTATTCACATACAGTTGAGAGGCTTGCTTCTTTATGCTCTGTTGTGAATTACACAATTGTTTGCCTGACAATATTCTCAGTGTTTTCAATGCCTCTGGGCCAATTGGTGTGCATATTTTCCCTTTGTGCCGTGCATGATTGCTTATTTTGTGCAGTGACCTCAGGCTTCATTCAGCAACAACAATAGTAGTTTCTGTTTGTTGCTCTTTTCTTCACCAGCACCCATTTTAATGTTCATTTTGCTCGTTTAAAAAATATATTTATCAAACCCGTGTCCTAGGGGTCTGGTTTTGTAAGCAAATAATATTTTTCCTTTGATTTATGTAATGCTATAAGCGCAAACATCCCTTGGAGGGACAAGAAATCGACTGTCGTAGACTGCTGAATTAATGCCTGATTTAAGTTCTTCCATTATAAGTTTCAGTATAAGAGAAAGAAATCATTTAAACTGTATTATATGAAACTTTTGACGTGAACACGCTACTTTAAGGTGTTGAGAAGTAAACCGGTTTGTTTTTCTCTCTCAGGGTGGTGAGCGGTTCCCGGGACGCTACGCTGCGGGTTTGGGACATAGAGACGGGTCAGTGTTTGCACGTGCTCATGGGTCATGTGGCGGCCGTTCGCTGTGTACAGTATGATGGCCGTAGGGTGGTCAGCGGGGCCTATGACTTTATGGTGAAAGTGTGGGATCCTGAAACCGAGACCTGCCTACACACACTCCAGGGTCACACCAACAGAGTCTACTCTCTACAGGTAAACAAACGTTTACGTACACCTGACTCACATGCTCTATCACTCAACCACTTCAGCTGCCTCTCAGATGGCAGATTAATGGCTGATGGATTTGTAGTTGTTTAAAGCAAGAAAAAGAATCGAGCAACTTTAGCCTTTTGCTCAATGAAAAATGAAATGCCTCTATGGGTTATTGCTCTGTTAGTTCTTCAACAGTAAGGCAAGAGATCTTTAAAGCTCAAACATCACTCATTGCAGAGCGTGGGATAAAGAGATATTTTGTGTGAATAAGAACTATCATTCTACATGTTCTTTTGAAAAGCATTTATGACCCATCCTACTGCTAACTGTGCAGGAAGTTTACAATAAGCCACATGCCTTCAGTGACTCAGAATCTTCTGAGTGTTATTAGGTGTAACAGTAATAGGATATTTTTTTCATAATCAGTAAGACTCATTCAAAAGTGCATTTAAATTGCAATTCATACATTATACATACAAATACATAAGATTTGAAAATGCTTCTTATATAATGTAGTTTTAATTATGATTCATTTTGGTACTTTTTGGGTGATTATGAAATTCTTAAACTTCAGAGTCAAGCTGATTTGTTAAAATATCATAAACATTTGCAAAACTTTTGTCCACCAAATTAAAGTAATGTGGTACAACCAACATGCAAAAACATTGAAAATAAAAGAATTGGATGAAAAGATTTGACCTTTTTGACATATAGCAAGATTAGCTCAGATTGTAAAATGTCATGTGCTACAACCCCCAGAAAACTTTAGGAATAAAAGAATAAAAACATTCGGGGAAAGAAATTAAATAAGTAATTGTCAAAATGATTTTTTAGCATGAAAAAAAAACAACGTTAAAATATGTGCATTCACATGTATTGAAAGTGGTAGTGTTTTTTTTAAATGGTTATACCACGTGACATTTTATTTCATTAATGAGTTATTAAACTATTATTGAAAATTATTGAATTATAAAAATTCAAAACCATATGAAACCAACATTAATGCAAAGCTTACATTGAACTTGATTTACAAGAACTCGGTCAATGCATTTTAAATAAGATTTTTGTTATTTTTGTCTTGTCATTGACCCAGCAACTGTGGGACAAAGCATTTGGGCTCTAGTCCGTACTAATCCTCATTTGTCCTGATTTGTTCATATATCCATAATTTTAAGAGCTTTGCGGTAATTACATCAGAAAAAAAAATTAATCAAACATATTGGCATTTAATACAATAACAATAGAATAGAAAATATCTGGAATTCAGCTTGTGCTGCATCTCATTGTGAAATAATCAAATCCCTGCCATACTCACTAAAGCTTTTATTGAATTGTTCTTGGCTTTTATTCTAGACGGAGAATAAGCCAAATGACTACTCTGGGTGTTTAGCCACAGTCATTTCTTATACAACATGTCATTTATTAATTACTGCACAATGATTTATTTAATCCACTCTTTCTGCAGTTTGACGGCATCCACGTGGTGAGCGGTTCATTGGACACGTCAATTCGGGTGTGGGATGTAGAGACTGGAAACTGTATTCACACACTCACAGGTCATCAGTCTCTCACCAGCGGCATGGAGCTCAAAGATAACATCCTAGTCTCTGGAAATGCAGACTCCACCGTCAAGATCTGGGACATCAAGACCGGCCAGTGCCTACAGACACTGCAAGGTGAGCAGAAAGAGTCTGACTGATTGCAACTCAACAGAATAGTTCACCTAAAAATGACAATGATGCATCAGTGATTTCAAATCACCATGATATCAAATTTGATGGAATGCTTTATTTTTTTTTATTAATGCTCCCTCATAGTCCCACCCTATTTATTTTTCCTCATTCGACAAGATGTTTTACTCTAATATACGTGACGATAGGGAAGAAAACATCCAACTTCAAAACCAACATAATACTTCAATATCAGGTTTTCCTCGCACCTTTATCATATGGCTTCAGAAGACTTGGCATACAAGTACCATAATGCTATATTTTGTCCTTTGGTGGAGCTTGACAGCCACTTAGAACTTTTTATTTATAAAAACATTCTACTTTTGTGAAAAAATAATTGCATATAAATTTGGAACAACGTGAATGAATAAATAATTGAAAATAAAAATATATTTTGGAGGGTGAACCATTCTTTTAAGAGCTTCAGATCATGAATTAATAATCAAAACTGCTTGTTGTGTGTTCTTCAGTTTCAAGTATCACATTTTTATGTGCCGCAAGGACTTTATGCTTGAAACAATAGAATATCCATTTTAGACACAAACACAAAATTTATAGTCACGGTCTAGAGGCAAACGATCACATTTCTCACTACCTCCCAGGCGTTTGTGTTTCCAAAGATGTATTTTTCATAATTCCCAGCCTCTCTTAGCATCTTGAGCCTTGCTCTTCTGGAAGGGTGAGGGATGGATGACATGATGAAAGGAATTGGAGGGGGTTGGGGTGTGTTGTTGGGGGTGCCCAGAGGGTACTGAAGAGGGGGATGGACCATATATCAGTTTGTAGGTCATTTAATTAGGCCATTGAGCATTTCCTGTTATCACTTAATGACTCTCATTGGACATAATACACAAAAACACACATTTAACCCCAGACAAGATGCTCAACTCAGCGGCGGAGCTTTGAAGTGCGAATGTTCAAACACAGAGTCACTCATTAAAGAAAAGGGACTATTGTGGCGCTCTGTGTAGTGTCTTGCACATCAATAGAGCGCGGCCATCTCATTTGCATTCACACAGTTGGCTTTAGCGCTCTGCTAATGGGTATTCATGAACAAATTCATGCCTTTGAAATTGATATTTTTAGTTTCATTCACTCACAAACTTCAGTCTGTCTTTGTTCTCAGGTCTAGATGTTTGATAACGTGATTTTCCGTGTTTGACTCTGTGCATTGCCTGTGATGTTGCTGTAATAGCTCACCACACCCCTCTGCAGTAACAGGAGCCATTGTAGCGCATCTCTTTTTTGCTCTGCTCTATATTCCTCTCTGACAGCAGTCTAAGCACTTTTGTTTAGACTCGCATGTTTCTTGGCCTATCAGAAAGACTGGCTCAATTCAATACCTCAAGGGCATAGAATCAAAGCCGTTTATGCCACAGTATTTCCTGTAACCATAGTTACACGTTCTCTCTTCGCGCTCTCTTCCGTGGCAAGTAGCTGCAGTTCGATTTCACTGTTGGTAGTACACTTTTAAAAAAAGGACTTACGAAAATAATATACTTAAGCGTGAACTGGATGTAATGTTTTGAACACTTAAATGCTTATTATTTTCTTATAAATGAATGCATTTTAGTTATTAAATGCTGTTAGTTAAACTTAAGAGTTTTTTAACCAATTAATAAAACTTAAGTGAATCTTTGTAAGTAACTTAACAATTACTTGTATTGAGTTTTGAAATATATTTAAAGTGTGCTGCCAAATATACAGACAAGCATTTATGGTAAACTAAAAAAGTAATACGTTCTATTGAAATTTGGGTTATGCTTTATTTTAAGGTGTCCTTATTACCGTGTAATTTTAATTAACTGCATATACTTACTATATGGTTAGTGTTTGGCTTAGGGTTACTTGTGTGTAATTATGCATAATTGTGCATAATTTATTATTTTTATAATAGTAAGTACGTGTAACGTGTGTGGCATGTATTTAAATGCACTTATTACACATTTGTAATGTTGAAGTGGCAATTTATTTTAATATTGAATAACAGTATTTTACATGTGCTTTAGTATGGTAGTCAACAGATCAAAAATGGACGTCAAAGTACAACAAAATGTGCTTTGAAACTTTTGATTTGACATTATTACAAAGTGCTCTTTTAAAAGTACTTAAGAAGCGTAGTCATGAAAGTGTGCTCTCTATAAATATACTTAAAGGGATAGTTCACCCCCCATAAATGAATTCTGGATGTTGAAAACCTGGCTTTTATTTCAGCTATATTATTTTTGCAAGGTGTTTTTATAACAATTATGTACTTTAAAGATTTGAAATGCATTACAAGTGCTCATTCAATACAAATAAGTGCACTACTTTTTTACTTTTTTAACTTCTGTTTCTTTTATTTTGCTCTCAGGTCCCCACAAGCACCAGAGTGCAGTAACATGCCTGCAGTTCAACAAGAATTTTGTCATCACCAGCTCCGATGACGGTACGGTGAAGTTGTGGGACCTTCGGACGGGCGAGTTTATCCGCAACCTGGTCACACTGGAGAGCGGAGGCAGCGGCGGTGTGGTCTGGCGCATCCGCGCCTCCAATACCAAACTCGTTTGTGCGGTGGGCAGCCGTAACGGCACAGAGGAAACCAAGCTCCTGGTGCTGGACTTCGACGTGGACATGAAGTGAAGGGGGTGAACTTAAAGGGGACTTGTTTGGAAAACGGGGAGGGTGGGGGAGAGCAACCTGCCCCGGGTCTCTCCGCGTCAGGACCGATCGCTCACTTCCCCGATATGTTGCCCCCAACATTTCTCCCCATCTTGCCACGGTCCACGACTGCCGCCACAGTTCCGTTCACCTTCCGAAGGGGGGGAGGGTGGGGCAGACGCTCATGCACCACAGCATTCTGGGAAGAAAACTGACAAGAAGGACTTGGGGAAAAAAGGATAGTCCCTTTTCCTACCACTCAAGGCAACCTTGCACAGAGACTTGTTCGCTCAAGCCTGACTGAAATTCACACCCATATGTACAAACATTATTTTTTTGATCAAAACAGTCAACACTGTATACATGAGACCCTAACGCATCAACACGGACACGGAGTGATAAATAGTGTATACAAATAAAATTTTAAAGGAGAAAGATGAGAATTTGAAGAGCCTTGTATTGCGGGAGTGATTCGAGCATGAGAGACAAAGGAAGCCAATTTTGTCAGTCCTCATCAACCTCAGCACACGCCAAATATCCCTTTCTTCCTCACGTGTTGAATTTCTTTTGTATCCGTTTTTTCAGTTCTTTTTTTTGTTTTGTTTCCTTTGTTCCCCACGACTTGTCTTTTTGGTTTTCGCATCAACAGCTGTGAATTAAAGTTTTGTGCTTTCTTTTCAAGTTCAGCATTTTTTTTTTGTTCACTTCCTGCCTACTGTTGCAAACAACAGGTTTCAGTATTAAGCTAAACCCACTCTGCTGTTTCACACGTTTTTGGGGTTTTATTTGTTTTCTTTTTTTTAATTTAGTACTCCATAAGCAGTGCCTCTCTGGATCGGAGATGACCTGCGTTTGTTATGTTTTTCAACCAGTCTGGTTTCATTAGCTCATCAGTGCTGGTGCTCTGTGGGAAATGGGAATGTTTTCCCATAAGCTCCTGGGAATATGTCTCCCCCCTCCCCACCTTTTTTCCCCCAGTACTGTCCATCCCAGTGGCCAAACTGGATTTTATGCTGCTAGACTCACAGAAAAATAAGGTGGAACTTTAACTGGCTGTGACGTTTTAGTCCCAGACGAAATTCTAAACAAAAGTAACTTGTAGAGTTTGAACTTGTAAAAACGACACAAACAAACGTACCAACAAAAGCAAGATATCGACATAACAGCTTCTCTTTTTTTGCCACTGAAACTTGAGCCAAATGTGCCTCTACGAGGCGTAGAGGAGGGAGAATGTCTGACAAAGAGACGGGTTTGTCTGCTGAGATGAAACGACGGACGTGTAGAAACTATTTTGCGCGTGTTAGCGAGCATGACTGGGTGTGTGTGCGGGTGTGTGTTTGAGCAAATTGTTCACACATTCCTTGGGACAAAAGCTCTGTCAGTCTGTTCTGTGTGGAAATGTATGCTTCAACGAAAAAGAATACCGTTCTTGTTTTTAATTAGTTGAAAAATGAGATTGTTGGAACCGACGTTAAGTTACCGAAGAAACAAGGTGGTCTTAGTGTACAGAAATGGACATCTGATTACATTTTAAGTGCTAGAGCTAACCTGATTCCGTTGGTGATGCTCTCATGGGTTTTTTTTTGTTTGTTTTGTTTTGTTTTGTTTTTGTTTGTTTTTGTTTTTTTTATGGTAAAGCAGCTTCATAGATAAACAGGGCGTAACCGCATCCGTAGCCAAACGATTCGTCTCATCCTCCAAGTCACACAACTCAAGCTGAACTGTGAAAGTGGTTTAACACTGTATATTAAAAGAAAAAACAATCTTGTTCTTTCTCCTGTTTTTTGTTTTTTTTTTCCTTCCTGTTTAATTTATAATCTGGTTTGAGAAATCAGATGTTGGAGCTGTTTTATTTTTTCAGTTTATGTAAACTGCCTGGCATAACAGACAGATAAAAAAAGAAACCTTAAAGGGATTGTGTATTTGTTTGATTCATTTAGAATTTTTATTTTCTTATAACTTAAGTGCAATAAAATGTGGGTTTTTCTTTGTTCATTTCAACGATTTTGGTTGTGTGTTTTTCTCAATGTGTGAAAGTGTCTCATTTGTCCAATAAAGCTTCTATAGTTTGTTCTGCTTAAGAAAAAAACATTCCAGCCATTGAGCTTATTGGTTCATGTGATATTGATTTAACAAGGCTGAATAGCTTGTCTTCTACACAGGATGACATCTCTTCTCTTTCTCCTCCTACATCTCATTCTCTCATTAAAGGCCCAGATGCTTGAGTTACACTGCAGTGTGTCCTGCAGAACCGCTGATGAATCATCACAAAATATCTGGCTGAAATTCCTCAAGGGTAGATCAGTAATCCTTCTAAACCAGCCAGAGTTTGTTTGTCATTCTTTAGAGTCTGCAACTCTTAAGTATCATGTAGTCTTTTTACGGAACTTAAACACTCCGTGTTCACAAACCAAGAGAATGTAAGTTTGAGTTCTTAGACGTAACCGAACCTTTGTCAGTTGAGGAAAGATGTGTTTTTCTGTATCTATTGCAGAGTCATCCTGCCTAAAGCTACAGGATGTTCATAGCCTGTTGCCTAGCAATGGTTCAATTCTGCTTCGTTACCACGGAGTTTGAATAATTGTTACTATAAGTCAAGAATGAGTACTGGAAGAAAAGCCTTACTGTAGCTTGTATATTATGTTCTCTGCATTGCAAAAATATTGCATGAAATTTGTTTAAAAAAAATAGCATCTGTGGTTGCCAGAAATTCACAGTAAAATTAATGCATATTGGTGCTTGTACAACTATATATTTCATCAAGTTTACTACTACTACTACTTGAACTTTGCTTTTTCCTAAATATTTATACTGATTACCAACATAATAACGTTGTAAAATAGAAAGCCACGTGATGAATCAGAGTTCATTGTCGCCTATATACCAACCATAACATTAAAATAAAACTGACAAAATAAATGACAGACTAAAATAACATTAACAAACAGAAAATTAAACACAAAACACCCTAATGTACATTACTGATGAAAAAAATAAAACTGTCAATACAAAACAATCATATGTGATTTTACGCAGGGACTTCTAGGAATGTCCTTTTACTGTTTTTCACCGTAAATGTAGTAATTAATAAAAATAAAAATAAAATGTCTGTATTGTAAGTTAAACCATTTAGAATTTTTTTTGTTGTTTTTGTTTTGCCATTTTTAGTTGTTTTTGTGTGAAAAAAAAGACTTAAGACAAAAATATTTTTAATAATAAAGTTGGCTTTGCTTGTGGGTATGTTTAAAAAAAAAAAAAAAAAACGAAATAATTCCAAAGGCACTGGTTATTTTGTTATGAAACGTAATGTTTAGATATGTTAAAGATATAACATTTAATAAAAAAAAGTGTATTTATTTATTGCTAGTCAAACATTTCAAACTTGGTAATGGAGATTAAAGACCATGACATGAAATTCTGTGGGATCCCTTTATTATTTCTCTGATCTTATTTTCTGACTATGAAGAGGAAGAATGAATACATGAACTGTAGTCAAATGTAGTAGTAAAAGACACAAAATGAATGCTGCTTTTATTGAAAATAAGGTGTTACATAAGCTTGGTATCAGGAAAATGACTAATATACTATACTAATATTTAAATATATTAAATATTAAGACTCTTAAGAAATTCTAAAAGATGCCTTGCATCTATGTCTATACAATGCAGAAATGTTTATGAATTATGTTGTTTTTATAAAAGCCAAAAGCCCTCTCTGTCAGCTCTGGTTATATGGTTCTTTATTCATTTCTCAGAAATGAAGACTAGCATATTATAAATCAGCCAGAGCCCGTGAGAGAAGAATTCAAATTCTTGACCATCAACTCAGTTTTGGCATCTTAAAGACTATTTGGAAGTCAAACTTGAAGATTGACTCGTTTGACAGTCAGTTACAAATCACAGTGGACTTTAATGGGATTGGATGTCAGTTGCTGTTATATGGTTCACCTTTGACACATCTGCTCCTGACATTACTTGATTTACTAATCTTATTTAGATGCTGGCAAGTCATTTTCAATTTTAGTTCATGTGAATATCAGAAATTTTTAACCATTTTCACTGAGAAAGGTTTTGTGAAATCTCACTCATTCATTAACGTTTGTTCTTTTTTTTCATTTTCAGGCAGTTTATTGACTTGAATAAATATCCATCAGTGTAGATAAGCTTGATTCAGAAGTTCACAGAGCCCCGTCTATTAGTCAAACACAATATGAAAGAGAAAAAAGAGTATCATTACTATGATAAGAGGAAAGGGAGGCCTATATTGAAGAGATGAGAAATTTATAAAAGTGGAAGGGGGATAAAGGATTAGGATCTTTTTCTTCACCCTGGTTTCTTTGTTCCTGTAATCCTGCCTCCCAGCACGAGCGGCGCTCCATGGGAGAATCCTGTCTGTACAGTCTGATACTACCGGCACCACATTAGATAACTGATCTACAATCATATTCAATGCTGTGATAATCTTGGGGATGTAGAAAAAACAAAAAGAAACACAAAGCAAGCTTACCCAAGAGAGAAACCCAGGTTAAAATACATTTTGCTCGAGGAAGGAAAACATTTGTATAATTAGAAGTAAATAGCTGTTGTCGATAAATGGTGATGTAGCTGTGACAATGAACCTTTTTATTTGGAAGAATGCCAACGAATATGCAGACTAAGTCTCTGAGAGTACATTTCAAGTGGTTGGAAATGGGTAAGATTCTGTATGGTTTTTAATGCTTTCCTGTATAAAATATATTCCACAGGCAGAACGTTTGAGGACGCTGTATTACGGCTTCATGCCTCATTTACTTGCTATATTGCTGAACAGCTAATGTACCAATTAAGTAACAGGCCTGTTTGAGCTGTGGTTCTAACTAAGAGTTAGAAGATAACTGAAGATGTTGTTCAGTCTTTTTAGCTTCATAAAGCTGATTTTTGCAATCAACAACTACCGTTCAAAAGTTTTGGGTTGGTAAGTTCCTTAAAGGGGTCATCGGATGCAACATGCACTTTTACAAATTGTTTGAACTGAAATGTTCGTTGGCAGTGTGTGTATACAACCACCGCACAGTGTTTTTTTTTTTTTTTTAATCTCATTAAATCATTTCCCCTTTCTCATATCAAGCCATTCTCAGATGCCTGTCTGTGTGATGTCACACAGACCCAGGCCCCTCCCACGATTGTTGATCGACACTGGTGTTTTACCTTAGACCCGCCCTGAATGAGCTGTCATCAGTCTGCCATTGTTTTGACGCCGGAGCAGGAGTAGACAAGAATGGCTCTTATAAGCGATCGAGGTGTTCTGTTGTTGGATCTATCTGCTATAAACATAGCAGTCATTTACTCCCGACATCTGAGCCGCTGAGGACACAGTGGATTACATTTGTTTCTGAAGGGAATGTGCCCCCGATCTGCCTAAATGGGTTTGTTCGCGCGAATCATTCATGATCCAGCCTCACAGAAGAAGTGAGTATAAGGTTATTTTATGAATCTTTGCGAATCGCCTTTCCTAATAACGTGCTAGTTAGCAAGTTCCGCTGCTAAAGTAAACAGTCTCATGAGAACGGCTCGTCACCCCACGGAAGAGAGGGGTGGGGTCAGCAGAGCTCATTAGCATTTAAAGGAACATGCACTAAAACAGGTTACTGAAAACAGAGCTGATTTTGACAAGGTAAAAAGGGTGTTTTTTACACTACCATTGAGAAATTTTAACCAAAGTATGTTATAGACTTTTCATTAAGACCCTAAAGAATCATATCAACTTGTGGAAAATGGGCATCCGATGACCCGCTTTTAAGTTGTTGTTTTTTAAAGAAGTCTCTTTTGATACATTTAGCCACATTTATATGCTCAAAAATACAATAAATACTTATGAAGTATTATCACAATTTAAAATAGCTTTTCTTTTTTTAATATATTTTAAAAAGTAATTTATTCCTGTGATGGCAAAGCTGTATTTTCAGCAGCTGTTATTCCAGTCTTCGGTGTCACATGATCCTTCAGAAATCATTCTAATATGCCGATTTCTTCATATCACCATCAATGTAAAAACATTGTTATAATTATTTTATTTATTTTTTATTATCATTATTATTATTTTGTGTGTGTGTGTAAACCATGATACAGGTTTTGCAGGCTTCTTTGGTGAATATAAAGTTAAAAAGAATATAATAAATATAAGTCTGTAATATAAATGTCTGTACTGTCACTTCTGATCAATTTAAAGCATCCTTGCTCAATAAAAGTGTTCATTTCTTTCAAAAAAATAAAATCTCACTGGCCCCAAACTATAGAAAGTCACATACAAAATTCTGAGCTTTTCACACCAACTAAAAGACCACCATTACATGACACACTAATTCTCACAAATCTGTGATTCAAAATCATGTGACTTCCTTTTGTGGAAGGAACAGGATAAATTTGGGATGCTTTGTTCAGCTGTCGTTTCAGTGCAGTTACAATCAGTTTGGGTGGAAGCTTTAGAAAAGAATGCAAACCCCCCCCAAAAAAACCCACCATAAATGTATATAATAAAGTTCATCTTAATTTCAAGTCTTCTGAAGCTAAACAATGTATGAGAAACAGAGCGAAATGTGGACATTCACTAAGAATCTTCACCTTAGTGAGCTGTTAACTGCTGCTACTGGATCACTGAAGCCGTTAATAGGATCATAATTTCATTTTGAGTGAACCATTCCTTTACAATGCCTAATCCAACACTCCTGAAATTATAAAAATATTGTCTATTTTGGTTGAAGATACCATTGTATAACAGATGTGTTAATATTGTAGTCTTGTAACATTTGAAGTTGGCATGTTTCTCTTCAGAGGATGACTTGAACTCTTGACCCGTGCCACCTTGCCATTTCCTGGGACATGATTTGCACCTAAAGATGAGTGACATTTTCAGTCACCTTTTAGCTCTTGAGGGATGGGACATTTGAGCACATTGGCATTCTGCACCACTGTGACCCATTTTAGAATAATCCTGTTAGCTTATTGCCAGCTGGGGCACTATTGGTTATTACTCTGCCAGCTTGGTGCCCAGGGAAGCTCTGATGCTCTCTAAATCACGCCTGTTTTTCCCATGTGCACTACAGTAAGCCAGCTTGTCCATTTGCTTCAGAAAGAGCTCAATGATGCGAGTCAAACACAGTCAGTCTTTTGTTTCCTGGACTTACTCTGCTCACTGCACAGCTTGATCTGTGACACTTAACAACTGGATCACCGACTATGATGCTTTTAAACAATGCACAGCATTCAAAAGTCATTTATGCTCTAATTCTTGGAAATTATTCTAAATTACTATATGACAAATGCTCGTTCTGTTTGGTCAGTGCATAAGATCATTGTCTATAATCCTTGTATAGAAACATAATTCTCTTAATTGAGTGATTAATTGTTAATTCACAAGTATTTAGGAAATTGCATCAAAACAGGGAGGATTTTCAGTAGGGGTGGGAATCCTGAAAGAATTTACTGGTGTCTGGTTCTTCCTAATTTAGTAATTCTCAACCTATCAAGAACTGTAAGTGAAAAAAGGGAGGGGGAATAAAAATTGAGTTACTTGTATGAAACAAATGTTTTGTAAAAGAAATGTGATTTCACTGTTAAATGATTTCAATAAGAAATACGGTAACACGTAAAGCCTTTATGTATAATGCATTATAAATGGTTATTATATCTGGTCGTAGATACTTACGAATTTAAAATGCATAGTATAAGCGTTATAATGTATGAACTGTAGTTACAATTATTTATGAGATTGTACAATGAATTATAAGGTGCATTTCAAGGCATAATTAATGCATTAAAACTAGACATTTACAATGCATTGTACACTGTTTTAAATACTGGGTTAAAACAACCCAAGGGCTGGGTAAATATAGGACAAGAACCCATAATGGGTTAATTTTACCCAGCAAATTGGGTTGTTTATATAACCCAGCATAATGGGTGGATTTAACCCAGCTAATGGGTTTAGTCATTTTTGCTTATTTTTTACTTCATACATTAAATAATGTTTACAGATTAACTTAAATCCTCTAAACGTTTCTAAAATACTCCACACGACCACTGGTTTGCATGATAACTTCCTTTATTTTCCTTTATTTATCATTTACAGTATTGTGTCGTTTTTAATAGGCTATACATATTGCCTATATTTAAACTCGTTTAACAAACATTAGAAGTAAAAAATAAACATTAAACAGAAGTAATTCACGTGTAGCCTAATCGACCATCTGTTATTCTGTTTCCACCGTAACGGCGCTGGTTCTCGTGCCCGAGCTGGAGTCGTGTTCGGCGGGAACTGTCTGCTAACAGACCGCCGCCCTGCGTTTCACTCTAGCAGAAACATGCTGTGACTCCATGACCTGCCAATAAACAAACAGTAAATAGCTCTGAGGATATGTTTTAACATCCAAAGTATTATATTCTGTATCTTTATGAGTAGAATCGTTTATTTTATGAAAAGCATCAGGCTTTTCCATCACGCGAAAAGACTGCAACACTAAAAAGGTGATTCACACCGCGCGCCTGCATGTTGCTCTGCATAAGATTGAACGATATACTACGGAGCCCGGGAAGTCACCTGTAGGAGAAAAAAAAAACAATCCGTGCCGACGGTTTTGCAATCCGTTCCCTCAGTTTATAAACCGTACTCACGGATTCTTAAACTGTTCCCTCGGTTTAACAAATCGTGCCCACGGATTAATAAACCGTACCCACAATTTCAATCCGTGCGCTCAGATTTTGTAAACCGTACCCTCGGTTTTGAATCCGTACCCACAGATTCATAATCCGTGCGCACGCTTTCGCAATCCGTTCCCACGGGTTTGTAAACTGTACTCACGGATTCATGCAGCAAGCTCCTAGGTAGCCTACGTATTAACAAATCGTATTGTATATTTTTATTGCGTATTATTATGTGGAATAGGCCTACAGCAAATTGTAACGGACACGAGTTGGAATACAACGATTTAATAAGAAAGATGTGCGTCAAAATCTTGTTTAATTTGTGATCATCTTAGACTTGATTATTATTGTATAATAAACCTGGCATTGTGACTGACTTTGGAGTCATTTGTTACTCTTTTGTAAGTCGTTTTGAATAAAAGCTTCTTCTAAATGCATGTAACCTAAATATATAACAACAACAACAACAATAATAATAATAAAATAATAGTTATTATTATTATTTTAATTTATAGGCTAAATAAATGAGTGCACTTAAGACAGTAAAATGTTTGTCATAAAATAATTCATGAATGCTTTATTTTTAATAACATTTTACAGTTTTGGAAATGTGTTTGTGTACTATTCATTCTTAACATGAAGACTTATTTTGGTGATTTTATTATACATTTTATATAATCAGTTCGGAGTAGCACAGTGCTCATTCAACAAATGCACAGCTAATCAGATGAGTTTTGAGTCTAGATTTAAATGTGGCTAATGTTTTAGCACATCTGATCTCTTCTGGAAGCTGGTTCCAACTGCGGGCGGCATAATAGCTAAAAGCAGACTCCCCTTATTTTGTGTAAACCCTTGGTGTTTCTTTTTTTTCTTTTTTCTTTTTTATTATGCAAACAAACATACAGATACTTACAGGTAACAAATCAAATATAAAATAACCAAGGTCAACAAAACATACATGACAGCCCACATGATTTGTGTGAGTGAGTGAGTGCGCGCGTTTTTGTGAAAAGTCAAGACATAGATTTGTATAATGACAAAGGTATGACAGGTATTACAAGGTGAAGGTGACATCTCAGGACACTGACCCATGTCCCCACTTTTCAAAACGCTTATAAATCATACAGAGTGAGTTTTTTGGGGGGAAAGTTGAAATGCACAGTCTCCTGTAAGGGGTAGGTTTAGGTGTAGGGTTGGTGTAGGGCAGTAGCACATACAGTAAGTACAAAACTGTATGTATAAAAACCATTACGCCTATGGGATGTCCCCACTTTCCACAAAAACAAACATGTGTGAGTGTATGTGTGTGTAAGTGTTGGGGGTGGAAGTATATAAATAAAGGAAAGTACAACAGACATGACAAAAGTAAAAAAAAAAAAAAAAAACATAATAGTAATGATAACAGTAATAATAATAGTAATAATAGCAGTAATAACAAAAATTAGAGGATGGAGGATGAGGAAGGTGATAAGTAATAATAGTAATAGTAGCAGCAACAATATCAATAAATAATAACAGTAATAATAATAATAATAATAATAATAGTAATTAACTCAATTAATCAGAAATGAGGGGAAAGTTGGAGGGTGAGGAGGATGACAAATATCAATAATAATTGTATTAAATAGTAATAGTAGCAACAATAACAATAATAAATTTATTCATCCGAGACAGGGGGTGGTTGGGGAATCAGGAAGAGGACAAATTGTAATAATAATAATAATAATAATAAATAATAATGGTAGTAATAGTAATGACAAAATAATAGTAATAATAATAATAAAGCTATAAATAGTAAGATATTGTAAGGCTGCCTCTGGGCCCTCCATGCGTAAGGCATAAATTAGGCCCAAAACGAGCCATCAAGGAGAGGTGCTGCGGGGCACAAGGCCCAAAGTCCCACCCCGGCCGCCACTCACATGCCACGCTTACCCTACATATGTATATGTATTATTGAGTGTATGATGCATTGAAAAAGCGTGACGTGCAGCGTGGAACCAGCCCAGAGCAAAGTCCAAAGTCCAACCCTTGGTGTTTCTAACTCCATCCTAATGATCTGAGTGGTCTGTTAGGTTTATATTCAGTGAGCATATCTGCAATGCATTTAGGTCCTATGCCATTGAGTGCTTTATAGAGTAAAAGTACTTCAAAATCAATCCTAAATGTAACTGGAAGCCAGTGTAAGGACCTGAGGACTGGTGTGATATGCTCAGATTTTCTGGTTCTAGTCAGAATCCTGGCAGCAGCGTTCTGGATGAGCTGCAGCTGTCTAATGGTCTTCTTTGGAAGGCCGGTGAGGAGACCATTACAATAATCCACCCTGCTGGTGATAAAGGCATGAACCAGTTTCTCCAAGTCTTGACTGGAAACAAAACATCTAATTCTTGCAATGTTTTTGAGATGATAGTATGCTGATTTTGTTACTGCTTTGACATGACTACTAAAACTAAGGTCTGTCTCCAGAATCACCCAAAGATTGTTTACTTGATTTTTAGTTGTTTGACCCCTAGAGTCAAGGTATGCATTCATCTTGAGAACTTCATCTTTATTTCCAAATGCGATGACTTCAGTTTTCTCCTTGTTTAACTGAAGAAAGTTCTGGCACATCCACATTAACAGTATCTAACTCTGGGGGGAAAAGATTAGTATAATAATATCACCAAAATAAGTCTTCGTGTTAAGAATGAATAGTACACAAACACATTTCCAAAACTGTAAAATGTTATTAAAAATAAGGCATTCATGAATTATTGTATGACAAACATTTTACTGTCTTAAGTGCACTTATTTAGCCTATAAATTAAAATAATAATAATAATTATATATTTAGGTTACATGCATTTAGAAGAAGCTTTTATTCAAAACGACTTACAAAAGAGTAACAAATGACTCCAAAGTCAGTCACAATGCCAGGTTTATTATACAATAATAATCAAGTCTAAGATGATCACAAATTAAACAAGATTTTGACGCACATCTTTCTTATTAAATCGTTGTATTCCAACTCGTGTCCGTTACAATTTGCTGTAGGCCTATTCCACATAATAATACGCAATAAAAATATACAATACGATTTGTTAATACGTAGGCTACCTAGGAGCTTGCTGCATGAATCCGTGAGTACAGTTTACAAACCCGTGGGAACGGATTGCGAAAGCGTGCGCACGGATTATGAATCTGTGGGTACGGATTCAAAAACCGAGGGTACGGTTTACAAAATCTGAGCGCACGGATTGGAAATTCGTGGGTACGGTTTATTAATCCGTGGGCACGATTTGTTAAACCGAGGGAACAGTTTAAGAATCCGTGAGTACGGTTTATAAACTGAGGGAACGGATTGTTTTTTTTTCTCCTACAGGTGACTTCCCGGGCTCCGTAATATACAGCACAGTAACGATTTCGTAAATAAAATAAAATGTACACAAACCTGTATTTTACCGAAGAATGCATCAATTCGATGGCGTTTAGAACTGCTCTCCCGTGAACAGAAGACGCAAAATCCCCGCGATAAATAACTCAACCGCTGGGTTACGTCTGACACGGGATCTGAGTAATACAAAAACTACCCAAACACTGAAAAAAATAACCCAGATTTTTTAGAGTGTATAAAGACTTTTAAGTAAAATGTTAACTTAAATACATTTAAACTAGTTATTGCAAAATATACTTACACAGATTTGTATTGATTTTTAAGTCTTTTGGTGCTATAAATAAAATTGGGTTAAATACAACCCAGCGCTGGGTAAATTATGGACAAACCCAGCTATTGGGTTGTTTTGACCCAGTGGTTACACAAACATTTAATCCAACCGCTGGGTAAAAAACAACCCAGTTGCTGGGTTTGTCCATATTTCACCCAGCGCTGGGTTGTATTTAATTAACAATATTAAATATTAGTTCACAATACTAAACAAATACCAAATGTGGTAACATTATTTAATTCATGAGCATCTTTAACTGCACGTTGTCAAATGAACGTCAATTGCAAACTTAACTGATTCAAGTCAGAAAGTTATAGTTATTGTTAGCTGTATGTGTTTGATTCACCAAAAAAAACAAAAAAACAAAACAAAACAGGCTCAAATTATTAAAAAGTACAGATTAGAATGATCTCCTCAGGAATCAAACTGCACTGGTTGTGTTTGTTTTTTGTTTATTTGATTAACTAAAAGTTTTGATTCACTATAAGGTTTTGATTCACTTAAAAGAATTGGCTCATAAAGAGTTATTCGTGACTACTCTGATTGCACTGGACAGTATGTTTTTGATTGACTAAAGAGAACCAGCTCATATGCGTCATTTGTTTGAGTCTGACAACTGTTTTTTCTTTTTTCTTTTTTTCATTAAAAATAACTGACTAATCATATTCATTTGTTTGGGAGTCATACTACTGTGGTTGCACTGTATGTTTTTTTATTCACTAAAAAGAACAGTGTAAAGTGTAATTAGTTCTGAGATCAGACTACACTGGTCCAGCTGTCTATTTCACACCTATGTTTTACCAATCCTATTTGCCAACACAATTGTTTCAGTGTGTTCAGTCATTTTGCTCACCACCTCTGCTCAGATGTGGATCTATTTTATAAACATCAAGTCACAACTATATGTTGTGAGCCCTGAAAGGTCATCACTACATTATACTTTTACCAGCCGTGCTTCATAATACATGCTCGCCTCTGTAGACCAGTTGACGAGAGATGGTTTATAGAGGAGGAGGCTGCATATACAAGCAATTATCACAAATAGCAGCAGGCCAGACTCACCAAGTAATTACACCCTCCATCTAACAGATCTGCAGCATGTTGCCTACCATGACAGCTCTGTTATTATACTGGCATGGTCACCGCTCTCCCAAGAGGGAAGGAAGCTCATGCTCTCTTTCCACCTCCGTCTTTTTACAGAGCATGCAAATGATTATAGTCAGCCATGCAGCAGGCAGAGTCACTTCCAGTTATTTTGCCCATATAAAATGCATAAGCTCTGTTTATTTCCCCATAAGTTATTCAGAGGTTTGTGGAGATATTGTACTTCTTAGAATGCGAGCTTGGCCTCTGATTGGTTCAGAAAATGCTGCTATGGTTGTATATCATAGTGAGTGTGTAGAATACATCTGTTCTGTTATGGCTGCCCACATGTACATTTCAACACCTATTTAGTATTCAGCGACTGATAAGAGAGTGTGAACTATGCTAATCTGCAATCATAACAATGTTCATTTACATATTGGTACACTAGCAAAAATAGCCTGTTTAATTCTTTTTAAAAAAACATATTTTATATTGTGCTGTCAAACAATTAATCGCGATTAATCGCATCCGAAATATAAGTTTTTGTTAAATATGTATATTCATATAAATTATATCATATATATAAATATATTTAACACGTAACATATTTTTCTTAAATATATACATGCATGTGTGTATTTATATACATAATAAATGTGGATGCGATGAATCGTTTGACAGCAGCAGTGATGGGAATAACGGCGTTATAAATAAACGGCGTTACTAACGGCGTTATTTTTTTCAGTAACGAGTAATCAAACGAATTACTGTTTTCCCCGTTACAACGCCGTTGCCGTTACTGACAATAAAATGTGGCGTTACTATATTATATTATTAGAATTACATTTTTCAGTTCATCTGAATGGATGCGCAGTGTAGCTGTATTTGACGTACCATAAACTCTAGTGTGAAGGCGCACGACTCGCCGTCGCTTTCTCTCACAGACACGCACGCAAACAAAGATACAGAGCAAGAGAGTCTTTCATAACATGCAGAACTGACGCGCTACATGTAAACGATATTCTTTGTTGTATTTTCCTGTCAAAATAACGGAGTTCCTTTGTAATTCTTCAGCTTTTAAGAACTGCCGGTTTCTCTGGTAGTGGGCGGAACTAATGCGCAAACGACAATCTCATTGGCTG
Source organism: Onychostoma macrolepis (assembly GCF_012432095.1). Classification (NCBI taxonomy): domain Eukaryota; kingdom Metazoa; phylum Chordata; class Actinopteri; order Cypriniformes; family Cyprinidae; genus Onychostoma; species Onychostoma macrolepis. Next base: position 30,428,230 of record NC_081155.1, read on the forward strand.
GCGCTCACCTATTATCCAGAGCCATGGCTCTGCTATTATCATCCCTGTTTTAATTTCAGCAAATCAATTCGAGCGAACGCAGACAACGTGATTAATATTCATGAACCCAGCAGCTCATTAATCCTTAGTGTGTTATATATTGAAGACAAATATGCATTCATACTTGGTTATTCTAATTACTAAAGTTCTATCATCATATAATATTAAATTATCATAATATTATATTATAATGCTTGACTGACTTATACTAAGTGTCAGTAGATAAATAGTGTAGATTAATGCACAATGTTTTATAATAATAATTTATTCTTTTTAGTGTCCATTTAATTAATTTAACATATTTAATATTGGGGGCATCCCAAAAATTTTTTTTTTTTAAAGTAACGCAATAGTTACTTTCCCTGGTAATTAGTTACTTTTATAATGATGTAACTCAGTTACTATTTGTGAGAAGTAACTAGTAACTATAACTAATTACTTTTTTAAAGTAACGTGCCCAACACTGGACAGCAGTAATTTTATTGTAAAAAAGACATGGAAGATAACATGAAAAATTAATAGAATATATATATATTAACTCCCCATGCCCCACCCTCCAAAGCATCCAAAAATTCAATTTTACAGGTAAAGAAGTTATTATACAAAAAAGGCCAAGACAGACATTTCCACATATTTTAGAATACAAAAGCGCAACATATACACATATCACAGTAGAGTGAGAGGTATTTATTGCCTGTGCCACTATTTTGTTATTTTCCAGAAACTGTATAAACAGATCCCAAATTTTATGGTAGTCCATTAGTTTGCCCTTTATACTGTACTTTCTAATACAATATAATGTGCCAGATCTTGGTCAGTGGTCAATGGATGTACCTTCTATGTTCTTCCAGAAGAATGGTAGCAAACATCTTGCAAAAACTAGACAAATGTCAATCATTTTAATGTGATATTTCATCCAAAGCACATATTTCAGAGGTAAGTGTAATTGGTTTTGAAATAATTGAGGAAATTATTGTTATCACTTTTTGCCAGAATGTCTTAACTAAAATTTAAATGAAAACAAAGGATAAAAATAAATGTTTATTATTCAAAATATTAACAAAAACTGTAGTAGTATATCAATGATACTAAAATAAATAAAAAAGTCCCTCACTGTAAAAAGTGATAAGTTGACTTAACGTAAAAGAATTGAGGAAACCCATTGCCTTAAAATGATTAAGTATATAATAATTAAAAAAAATAAAATAAAAAAAAGTGAAGTGAACTTGACAATTCACTTAACTTATTTTTTTAATGATCATTTACTTAAAAATGTTAAGGCAACAGGTTTCCTCAATTTTTTTAAGTTAAGTCAACTTATCACTTTTTACAGTGCTGTCTTTGTATTTGTTTTAAATGTATAACATATGATATAGTTAAGCAAATATATTTTCCAGTACTATTGCAAATGATTTTATATAAGTTATTATAAACAAGAAGTTAATAAGTGACTACATTTTAGGCTCAATATTTTTCCAACAAAAATAGTCCAAACAAAGTGAAAGCAGAACTAATCTCTAAGCAACACATATTTCTATATTCAACATTTTGTTGAACTGTATCTGGAAAAAAATTGGATGATTTAAGAAGTTTAAAGCTTATTTTGCATGAAAATTAATTACAGTTTGGATGTAAATGTGACCCCTCTCTTCATGTAGCTAAATAAGATCTCATGACAATCAAGTTTGATTTAATTTGCAATGACACAAGCATTTTATAATTTATAGTTGATAAGGAAATAATCAACCAAGAAATCACTTCATTTCGTGTGAAGAGCTGTAGTTTTATTGTAGTTACACTGCTGCTTTACGCTTATGCATGCAGTTTAAAACAAGCTTAAAACTATCACTGTAAAACTAAATTATAATGTTATAGTTGCATTGCAGTGTCTGGTGCAAGAATCCTTGACTATCACCACAGGGAAGTGGATCTCAAGACATTCACCTGAAACACCTGAACTGATGTTGCTTTTCTCTCTTCTGTTTAATGCTGATAAACTCCACAAAGTATCCCTAGCATACACGTGGCCACTGTATGCTTCAACCCCTTCTTAAATTCAATAACCCCTCTAGAAAACAAAAGTGGGAGACAGGAAAAATATATCAGGTACACACTGTTAAGAGATGAAACTCAACCAGCACACTTTATAGTGTTTTTATAAAAACACTTTATAGCAGAGATGCTCAAATAACTTTGCAAGCCACTGTTAGACAATGGTGTGTCACCGTGGGCCACTAAATAAAATGATCTGGCATAGTAATGATATTTCATTTTCTTTTGTTTAATTGTTTTTGAAGTGCGCAGTCACCAAGAACCACGGCTATGTGTTTAATCAACTCATTCATCAAAAGTGCTGGTCATTGTAAAAGACCATTTTCATTTTACAAAACAATAGAGTCAGTATGAATGTAAACACTTAAATCACAATTGATTATTGTGCCACATAAAAAGCTGGGATCTGTAAACATGTCACATCAAGTGTTTTCACAAGCAACACTGCAATTTAATGTTGTGATGAGTGTTACTGAGCACAACTTATTATAATGGGTGCTGTTTGGTTTTAAGTGATGACTTTAGGTATTAAACTAAATTATGCCATGGCGACCATAGAAACAGAATTTTACTGGTGTTCATCAAATCTCTTATGAGGTGCCTCTGGAAGATCAAAGTCATGAAATGACCCCCTGGTCTCCTCATCTAAAGTTGCCTAAAGGTGCATAATGAATCTATTCTCTGAAAAGATTTTATTATATAATTTTTATGAATATATTTATCCTTTCATTCAATATATTTTGTATAACAGTTATATAAAACTGTTCACTATCTGAATGTAGTGTTATTAAGATGGGCGTCTCAAGGAATTATTATTATTTTTTTTTAACAAAAATATCTATCACAAATATAAATATAGGCCTAAAGGTTTTCTTCTCAGTCAAATATTTGAGCTGTTCTAGTTTACATACTGAGACCATCACCATCCTCATAATTTCTGGCTTCACTTGATTAATGGTGTCATCAGAAGTAATTTAATTAACTTGTAATTCAGAGTTAACGAGAAATACCCCAATGTTTGCATATTCAATTGGCTTGTCTTCAAATTCCTATTTAAAACAAGACATTACCCAACTTTCATTTGAACTGTTCATGATTCATGGCCTTTGCAGAAAGGGGCCCACTTGATTTTTCTGTATTGTGTGTGTAAAAAAGATTTAGTCAAAAGATGGCCAGTTTTTGAACACATGGATGAGAAACTTTAACTTTATGGCAGATTGATTCACTGTTGACTCTGTAAAGTCTTCATATGTATAAACTTGGAGCAGTTCAGTTGCTTTAAAAGTCACAATGTAACAGAAGTATTTACAGATCTTGCTCTTTTGTGTGAAATGGATTAGCAAAAAAAGAAACTTATGTTAGGCAGGACTTGGTTATAGTCATTTGTTGTTTGACTGGAGGCAGATATGTTTCACTGCAAGATTGAGCGATGACATTTTAACATTTAATAACATAAAATTAACATGTATGAGTATTTTTCAATAAGATCAATAACATGCATTAAGAAAATAAAACTTCAGGATGCTGTACGTCAGCGTCTCAAGCAAAGTCAAAAGGTTCCAGGACTTTAGGAAGGAACACATGACCCCACGTAAAACATAATTAAAGAAGTACAAGAGATGCTTTTTAACACCTTTGACATTCTCCTCTACTCTGTTTTACATGCGAACATAAAAGCCCTGCTGCTATTGTTGGTCAAGTTGAAGTCTGTGAAGGAGCTACAGATGATTTGCGATAACATCGTTGCCTCTGGCCATGTGGAATGACTTGCATAATAATGTGTTTTTATAGCAGCTGATCAAAGCATTCTCAGAAGAAACATCAGGGACAGGCAAGAAGCGGCCTGCCTTTGACTGTCAATCAAAAGATGACTGTCATGTTTTCTTAGACTAAATCATTGCTATGGAAGGCACATCAACAGGAAATATTTCAAATGTAATTTTGGGAAAATGTAATTTTTTTTTCTATATTTCATTACCACAGTACCAAAGAATATAAATAAAATCTGAACATACTCCAGGTGGAGGAATTCATGTCTTTTAAAATTACAGCATGAGAAGGATGTGAAAAGGAATATAAAACTGTGGCTGATTTCCTAGTGGTCTGGTGTTAACATTCAAGTTGGTTGAAGAAGGCAAAACATAAAATAAATTTTCCTTCCACATAAGATTTGAGCTGTAAATTTTGTAGGTCACAATAAGATCTAAAACAGATGTTCGGGTTCTTGACTATTCAAATAACTATATCTTCTCAAAGCTGCTTGCTCTTTCAATCGCTGTTATGATTACATGGTAAAATTGTGTGCTCTCAGAGACTTAGGACTGTCAAGTTTGAACACATTCCCTCTAATAAACCAAACAACACCAGAATCAAAACTCATAGCCTCTCCATATTAATATTCTGCATACACAGTTAAAAGCACCTTCTTAGTGCGAGGAAATTACTCGCATGATTCACTAACCTCCAAACCGTGAAGCCCTTTATTGAATTGAATAGCCTGATTAAATAACATTAGAACAATCAAATGCAAATTGACTGAGAGGGTTTTGTTTTTGACTCTGTATTTCTTGAAAGAACAATTAGCTGTGATTTAGCCTGTCTGTCTGAAAAGTTTGGAAATATAAAATCACATTAATATTCTATTAGTTGGCCCAAGGATTACTGCTGCCAAAGAATGACACTAAAATAGATATACTTTAGATGAGAACTTCAGACAGCTTGTGTTATATTAAAGTCTTTTGGAGGAGTACGAGTTTAACAGTCACCTTGGGTTCATTACATTTGCAATATATTTTTATAACCACTGAAAGGTTCACTAAAAAATGTGAATTCACTTTTTTCGTTTCTGCTCTACTGGGAAATCAAATAACATGACATCCTTTCGATTATAAATACAAGATATGAACCATAAATCATTATATAAATGAAGTAGGCCTATAAATAATTTGATTGCCCTTTAAGCTGTACGTAGAAAATGATAAGAGATGATGATTCATTTTTTGCCTTAGAAATGCGAAAGCATAAACCATTGGAGAGCCATTGCATAAGTCTTGCATACTCCTCTGTAATCTGTAACATCAATCAATCAACAATTTAGTCTTTACTAATTAACCCACATCTAATTATCTGAAGACGTTCTGCTGTTGAAACCTAAAAACCATAACCAAACACATACTTTGCGTGTTTTTGTGTAAGGGGCGAAGTTCTGTCTGGATCTCAAGACACAGCTTGTTCAGGAATAATGACCTGAGAACATGCCCCGACTGGACCAGATCGTACCTGTTCTGTAGTCTCAGTATGTGTGTGTGAGGCACATCTTTCCTGGAAGGAGTGAGTTTGTGTGTGCTGAAATGTCTGCAGTCAATGGGCAGCCCTGCAGGCAGTAAATCTGACACTGTCAGCAGTCCCTCTGGACAACTGTTCTGACAGCATTGATCTATTCTACCTGCTGCACAACCCACAGACTCACAGAAAAGACTGTTTTGCCTCGTGCAAAGCAATTATAGAGGAGGTCTGACCGGATGACAGGTTTCTGTTGTGTGTGATAACAAACAGAGTTATTAAAACCAATTCCAAAGACACCTGATGTCTGCTGTTTAGAGCCAGAGATGTTTGCATTTCTATCCATTTTGCAAACTGCTTAGCCTGTGTAGGGTCAAAGGGAGCCTGCAGGGGGAAACACTCTGAATAGATGGCCGGTCCATCACCAGGCTTAAACATACATTCACACCTACAGGCATTTTAGTGTTTCCAGTTCCCCTGTCCTGCAAGTATTTGGATTGTGGGAGAAACCAGAACAGCCAGAAGAAGCCCACAGAAAAGCCTCCTAGCTCAGCTGGGACTCCTTCTTACAGTGCTTCCCACTATGCCACCCTGTTAGCATTTTAAGTAAATCAGTGATTTAAATGAACAATTTTGATATAGATCAGTAGTTCCTAACTGGTTGGTTGTAACCCAAAAGTGTTGCATGTCTTTTCCCGAAAGTGAGAATGCAATAAATGCAAATAATAAAATGAAACTTAAGTAATAACCAATACAAAAATCAACTCATTTATTGATAAATAAACATTTCAACTTTTAAATGAGGAGAGAAGGTGATCCCTTCATTATTTCTTGATGACATCCAATCAAATTCAACAGTATTTTGGACTGTTTTGGATTTTAATTTGGACAGGTTGCATGACACCAAAAAAAAAACCATAAACAAAATTAGTTTGATGTCAGAGTTTGGCTCATCTGGACAATGTAATGTAAATACTGTTTTCTGAACCTGGGTATGCACCTGGGAGGCGTATCTGATTCCACCTAAAAAGGGTGATCTGTTCATGCGAACTGAGGTATGGTTTATTTCTGGTATGGACTGTCGTACTACAGTAAATCATAGAAATGTATCACTATGATGACGTATGAATTGGTCAAACTGTGTATTTATGCGTTTTCTCACTCACTTTCTTGATAAGCATGACTGACAAACTTCGAGCAGTGAGAATTTATGTCTATTGACATTCATGTTCTTCTGAACCTTTGCATCACATATTTGCGACAAATAGACACATGTGCTGTTCTGTGTTTTGGCGCTTTGGAAACAAAACCAAATGTTCAAAATCCAAAGTATATACATATATATATATATATATATATATAAAAAAAAAACCTAGCAGCAGGGGTAAACAACTGTCGCTATGGTGATGATGCAAGCATCATATCATTTTTCTGAAATCTCACCACAGTGGCATGATCGAATGGTTGGACTGACGTATGGATTGGAGGTTTGGAGGTTATGTTCGTATGTTGAATGTTCATCTATTCATAGAAGGTCAGAGTTCTGTTCTGCTTGCAGTGAATTCAATGATAAAATCTTTCCTGTGGTGTGGTTCAACTCCAGGTTGCTGGGGCAACAATTTTCCCCTTTTCATTACTAGCTGATATTTAGCTGTTAAATATCAAAATGACAAAAGGAATAGGACCTGACTTTCTAGAACATGGTTTGATGGGCTTGATACTCAGTGACAGACCTGACCATGACTGTATTACCACAATTTATTAGTTTATTTCAAGAAAGTCACGTTACAGAAATGGATCTTAAACATTTGAGTCACTCGCCATCTGAGTTAGTGACATACTCACTAGTTTGCACTGGAACACATCGTTTTACCATACAGATAAAGCAGGAAAGTCACATACAGTGTGCTTCTGTGAGTTCTCCCTCGCAGTACCAGCACAATCTGCAATATTGATTCCATCTTTAAATAATGCATGTGGCAAAACCATAAAAGAACAACTCTGTGCTGACACGTCATTATAAGAACTCAACACTGCTGTGTCTTCACATACACTTAATGTTATGTTGAAGTTTTTTTCAATCTCAGCAAGTGATTATACCTTTTTCTGAGTCCCTCAGGTATAAGATCACACACTACACTTACTTAAAAAAAAAAAAAAAAAAAAAGACTTCTCCTGTTTGTACTTGCTACACTTTATGAGCTGGAAAGCTGACACGGTCAATATTAATGAGACTTAAAACATCTTTAGTTTTTCAGTTCACATACATGCAAATCCAGTGATTTATTTCAAATGCATGAAAATGAAATGGTGTCGGCTCCCTAATGTTAATTATAAAGTTCTTATTTATTTCTTAAAATATATTATTTATTCATGTAAGATATTTCCATGTGTACAGTTCCCAAACCCACTGGCAATACAAAAAATACTTTTAAAAGAATGATTTTATACAATATAACAATCCAAAAATGTATTTACTAAAGTGCTATGCATAATAATTAATTTATTGGCATATTATACATTCATATATTCATTTAATTAGAATTATATTAGAATTCCTTCCTATTTGTCTTGGTAGCCACACACCAAAAAGTTAGTGGACCAAAGTATCCATGCTCATGTACATATACTGAAAAACAAACATAGAAGCAGAGACTGATTGTGTAAATTTAAAATAGGATATTACATATAAATAAGGATATAAATGAGAAGTTCCAAAAGGAAACCTGTAAAAAAAAAGCATATCATCTGGTGGTAAACTATCACAGACGTCATAAAAATATACGGTAAGCCTATGCTGTTTGACTGCGCTGTGAGTGTGAGAGCAGAAGCAAACAAAATGTTTCCGATTTTGTGTGTTTATCATTTTGCATCATGCCCTGTTTTGTGTTTGGCCCTGGATTGTGTGTTATGTTTACGGTAAATCATAACGCCATTTTATTCCCTGATGAGTTCATTCTTAAGTACCAGCAGCGCTCACTAGTAAGTGTTGCAATACATAGCTGTCCCAATTTTCAGGCCCCAATTATCTGTGTTTCAATGAATCTCTCTCTCTCTCTCCCCTACCCCCTCTCTCTCTTTGTCTGACTCACATCTATTTCTTCCTTACCTTCTTTTTTTCTTTTTTTTTTTACCTGTCCAATTCTTTGACTGGCAGGTCATTATCTCACATCCCATTTTTAGAGGCAAGACAGTGATCCACTGGAGGCGTCATGTGGCAGCTCTGTGAACTTCCTCTCTGTCACCTGTGGAGAGTTGCGATCTGCCCTCGGCGTCACGCTCAGAGAAGCTGAAAGAGACACATGCTCCTGATTCTTATCACAGCATCTCAAAGCATATGATTCTCTCGCGTTTTCTTTTTCCGGCTGAAGAGTGATGGTTCTACTGAGAGGAACAGTCGTGGAGTTTATCAGACTGAAGGGAAGCTGAAGACATGTTATTGTTGGAAGAAGGTCAGGCCTGTTGACTGTGTGTGGTGGTCTTGGCTATTGATAGTTAGGAGTGTAAACAGAGATGACAACATTGGGTGATAAGGAAACAGCATGTCTGTACAGTTAAACCACAAATTGATGGTGTTTCAAACCTATATGACTTTCTTTCTTCTGTGTAACACAAAAGAAGATGTTTAGCTGAATGTCCAAGCTGTTCTCTTCCTATACAGTTCTGTAATGCAAAGCTTAACTTCTGAAGTCACAAAATGAATTGAGGTCAATTTAATATATGAATTAACCACATTATGCATTATATCAATTTAAAAGTTGTCATAATACAGCAGAAGTTCTAGAAATATATCCGAATATTGTTTTGGACAACCGGGAGCCTTCAAGTCGAAAAGGTTAAGAACCACTGGTTTAGACAATGTGCTAAATTTCTTTTTTATTCCACAGAAGAAAAAAAGTCAAATAAGTTGCGAAAGACATTTAGGTATGTTAAATCGAGGCAAAATTAGAATTTTAGGGTGAATTATTCTTGTAGATATAATTTATATTTTATGAAATCCCTAGCAGGAAAGCATCCAAAACATCTTTGTAGTTCTAATGACTTCTTTATTTAAAGCAGTCATTATTTAACCTGCAGCCTCTGTTTAACCTGGCTTGTCTCTTGTGGTCTAACACTTTATTGATTTGTGTACTCATGATTGGTTGACATGAGGGCAAATAAACAGCCTTTGTGTTTGGCAGTCCTGGCTTCCTGTGCTGTTGTTTGGCTAGGCAGGGGCTCCTGTATTCTGGGCTGTGCTGTGTACAACAGGGCTCTTGTTCCATGTCCCCTCGTGACCGCACGGCCTCATTTGTCTCCGTCAACACATTAACACATCAGAAAAGCCCCCTGCTGCTCTAAAATGCTGGAGAAAGCGTTCCTTCCATTACTCCTCCCTCCTTCCTCGCTCCTCAGTCACGTTGTTATGCTGTGCTTTATGGCGGCCATATATTCAGTGTAGCCTGTCTGCCAGATGAATAGGAAGTTGTGTTAAGGTACTCTGAGACAGTCTCCCTCCCTTATCTTGAGCTGACAGATCATTTGGCTGTCCACTCTTATGTAACAGTCGGGCCTGTTGGTTTTGTGTCCCACCCAGAGAGTCTCTTCAAGTCTCTCATTTAAGCTTATTCATAAATAATCTAGGTCTGCACAGTGACGTACTCAGACAGAAATATAGTCCGTGTGGTTTTTCCAGCAAGACACTCGCCCGCTACCCACACTCACCCCAATGTCCCGCCCACTGACGCTTGTGTGCACCAGGACTGCCAACTCACAGACAGAGGGTTTGGGATGTCGGATGTCTCAGACGTAGTCACAGCTCTCTCTCGCTTTCTCATTTATCATAGTCTCTTAAAAATATAAAAATCAATTTGCGGTGATTTTAGAGGATTTTGTCATGATTTACTAGTTGTTCCAGACCTGTACAACTGTCTTCAATGCATGGAACACAATAGAGGATATTCTGAAAATTGTCTTATTGATTTAGAGACTACTGACATTCAATGTGTGCTCAAAAACAGTTGAAACTTTCTTCAACATATCTTCTTTTGTGTTCCACAGAAGAACAAAAAGGCATACAACATGAAGGTGACTAAAAGATGAAAAAGTAACATGATGGCAATGATGTAACAGAAGTAGCGACAGATTCTTTTCTTCCGTATAATGACATGTATCAAAAAAGAAGGAATGTAGGGCAGGGCTCTGTTTATCGGTTGATGATTGGATGAAGGCAGATCTGAATGCAAACTTGCAGTGGAAGTCATAACTTTGACTTCTCTGGTGACATATGCCGGACTTCAATCATTTAGTCCGCTTAAACACTAACCTTTTCTTAAATGCACTGCAAGTTTGCATTCAGATTTTGAATATACACCATGAGCCATTACATTATGACCACCTATCTAATAACCTGTAGGACCTCCTTTAACAGCAGCCATGCAGGGAGGTATTAATTCAATAAGGTGGCGATAATTCTCATGAGGTATCTGGTACGATAATGATAAACTCTGATAAACTCAGCTTTTCCCATTCTGACATGAACCACCATACGGTTGCCAGATGCGCTCAGGCTGGGTCATGATGTAATATATACAGATGAACCATATATATATATATATAGACCATATATATATAAATAGACTTATGGACCATATATATAGACTTGTCTTATATGCCTTAGAGGTATTCTGAATTTGTGATTTATGACAGTTGAGTTGAATAAATCATATAACCCTGTCTTTTAGATATTCAAGTGATAAATATCTCACAACCATAAATGATTGAATGATCTGATAGTTATTATTGAAGTGGAAAGCTCCAGTAGTTCATACATTAACTGTCATGAATCACCTAAGTGATTTTTTTTAGTCAGTCAGTTTCTGCAGATCTCATTTACAAGGTCTGACAGTTGATTCTTGATCTAAAGATGTCTCCCAGCAACAGTCATCCCAGAACAGGAAAGACCTTTATGTTGCATGCTTTCTCTGTGTTTCTCAGGATTTCGCTTATAAGGTCAGCACATTCCTGTTCAGACATAAACAAATAGAGTTGTATTGTGCATTTGTTGGTCTGACACAATGGCCTTTAGAATGCTAAAACACATAATGTCAACTTTGCTATTGTGTTTAACAATGTAGTACAACATGATTTTTACTCTGCATTGTGTAGTTATCAATGCAAGTTTTAAACTGTGTATTTATATTTTTTTATTATTAATGCAATTTGCTATTATGCTGTGTGTGCAATAAGTACATACTTTAAGCTGTACTGTATAAGCTGTATATCAACATGTAAGAAAGTCTATAATCACACACACACACACACGCACGCACGCACACACACACACACACACACACACGTACCTGTAGCCCTATAGTGCCAGTGAGTTCTAGTGTCCATATAATCAATTTTTACTTCATTTAATTGGGCATAGCGTGATTAGACACAAGCCACACCCCCACCTCATTCCCCAGCAAGCCTAATCAACAGCACAATAAAACACTCGCTTAATTAAAACTCATTAATCTGCCAAATTATGCATTAATGGTTCCAATTAATTATGTAAGAAACTGATGCAGTGTAAATAATGAATGGATGGATCGTCTGGAAATAGAGAAGCACAGCTGCGCTTAGGAGCTCGACTGCCACTAAAACAACTTACACCATTTTTTTAATAGGTTTATGTACATATACACAAGAAACAGTGGCCTTCTATTAGCCCAGGTCAAGGGTCAAGCGCAAATTATTCTCAAAGTCTGTCATCTAGTATTTGAGTCTGCGCTGCAGTGACAGCACTTAATTTTTTTTTCTCTGAACAAGTGAAAGTAGGGTAAGATGTGCCAGTGGCGAAATCAAACCACTTCCTTTATCTAGTGAACTACAAGTTTTTTGTTGTGATTATATAGTTGAATTATCTTTTTTATGCACTTAAATTTAAATTAATTATTTGATACTTATTGTGTACATACATGTTTTTACATTGTACTTATATTTGAAAATACTGTCCTGTGATTACATCTGTAATTATTTAATTTCTGTAGTCACATCTATAATTACACTGTTGATTCTACCTATACCTCTTAAAACTAGCCATAACACAAACCTGCCCCAACTCATATTCCACCTCATTAGCACCAAAAGTGTTTTGCAATTCAACATGAACACAAAAGGTACATTGTACCTAACAATTCATTATTTTATAAAGTACATTGTATTTAAAGACACCAAATATAAAGTGGGAGCAAATTATTTATAATTTTGTTTAAATTAAAGTTTGTCAAAGTAAAGTAATGAAAATAAATTGTAAGTAAATAAATAAATAGTTTAGCTGGCGATTAACCCTGAATTAAATAAGACACTTAGAAATTAAATTTAGCCAACTTGCCTCATAAATTTAATTATCTTGTGTATAAAACAGGGTTTTAGGTGAAACAGGCGATAAAAGGTCTTAAAACATCCTAATTTGTACCTTCACAAATTAAGGTCTTAAAATAGATGCAGAAAGTCTTAAATTCATATAGCATTAAATATTGCATGCATTGCAAAAAAAAAAAAAAAAAGAATTATTCCTCTGTATTTTTGTCTTGTTTCCTAGTACAAATATCTGAATCTCCTTAAATCAAAATACAAGTTACTTGAGATCCAAAATGACGATATTAAGACCTCATGTCTGAGAAATTGAACAAAATGAAGTGAATTTAGGCTTAAACGAGAAAAATTATCTGCCAATGGAGTATGAAAACTTGTTTTCCCTTTTGAAAAGTTAATTTTTCCAACCACACTGGCAGATATTTGTTCTCATTTTAATCATAAACTCACTTAATTTGAAAAAAATGATTTTGTGTTCCTTATCATTTATTCCTTAATTTTTCTTTACTTGGTCTTAAAAAGTCTTACATTTACCTTCATCTACAAAACCTGCATTAAACTGTGTAAAATATTATTTGCTTGCAAGGCAGTGCTGTATTTATATTCTTTAAACAATTGATAGGACTTTGCTTTAATGTTAAACCCCTGACAGTAAGTTTAAACTAATTGTGTCCAAACTGCAAAAAAACTCCATTGAGACTTTTTGTGTTAACTTTATATGGAAATTGTCATCATAATATTTGCATGCTAAATTGTGATTGGTCTAAGTAAAGTCAGTAAATTATGATTGGTCTGGTTGCATATATGTAATCATCATAGTCAAGAAGAACTTGAATGTTGATGAAGTACATTCTTTCATTATGCAGACGTCTAATAAGAGTACATTCTTCAACATGAATGTTGATAAACAAGTACAATCTAACCACAAGGATCTTTCTTGGTATCTAAACTAGAGTTCAAAAAGACCACCAATTTTTATTTTTCAGCTTTTTAAATCTGACGGCTTCTCAGCTCTTATGGTCTTATCGGATAGCAAAGAGTCTCTGATGCAGTATTTAATTTATGTAGAACCAAAGGATAAAACCTGAGCTTACTGTATAAAGCTACATAAGCTTGCCCCTAACGCTGTTCTTTTTCTGCCTTATGACCACTGGTATTTCGCTCAGGAAATGATAATCTAGTTTTCATATAGTATTTCACAACTGGTATTGTTTTTAACATTATACAGAAACACATACTTCAGATTGGTTATGAGTGTAACACGGGGTCAACACAGTTGATATCCATTTGCGGCTTTATTAAAAGTATAATCAGCACAGGTAAACAGGCAGGGTTGATCACCAGCAAACAGCAATGTCCAAGGAAGGTCTAGCTTGAAAAGATACAACAGGCAGAGGTCAGAGCAGGCAGCAAACAATCACGGTGGGTAACACAGGCAGAGATCAAAAGGCAGGCAGCAAGGAGCAAACAACAGAGGAACAGTCCAGGTCAAACACAGTCAAGGCAATAATAACAGAAGGAATGCTCAGTGATGTTAGCCACAGCAAAACAAGGGCAATGAGCATGAGAGAAAGGGCTGCTTAACCAGTCCAGGTGATGGTTAACAGGTGGAGATGGCAGTCAGTGCCAGGTACGGGGAAATAAAGTCAGTACTCAGGTGAGGGAGCTCTCAAGTAGTCTAAGTTTGTGACAATGAGAGCTCAGAAAAAGAAGTGTCCCAACTCGGACCTGTTGTTTGGGGACTTTCTTATACTGAAATTTGCAATAAAATAAAGGAAATACTGTTGCAATGGTTTGACTGAGAAACCTTAGAGCAAGTACGGAACCAGATTAATCTGTAGAAGAAGCTACCTCTGCTTGCAAGGTAAATTATGCAGAAATCAAGTCCGAATTCTGACAGTAACATACTGTCTATTAAAATTAAAATAGTAATTTACGGTAAAAACATTTATGTATTCTGGGAAATATTTTGCTTTAGCATTTTTAGCATAATTTGTATTTTGTAATACAAATCTCTGTGTTTTACTGACGCTTGCCTGTTATTTTAGAAGATAAGAATTTTTTTTTTTCTGCCTCATTTCTTCTTGCCTTTGAGACAACTTGCATACAAACTGGGCCATCTTAGCTCATTAATTAACTTGACAAATGACTTTTATTTCTCCCTCTTTGCTGTGTTTTTGCTTACTCACATCAAAGCAATACAAGCAGTCATATTTTCCTCGTGTCTGGGCAGCTCACCAAGATGGAAGGCTGGTCCTTAAATTTATCATTAGAAATTTCCATAACTATGCTTTCTGGTTCCCTGTCGAAATTTTGACTGTGATGCGTTGGCAGAATAACTGTACATTTATACATGGTCCAGATTAATGTAACCGCTGCTCTGATGTCTTTAAAACAATTGTGTTTGCATTTTCAGGTCTCTGCCTTGATTGTCAAACTCTCTTCTTGTCAATTTCAGATTCAAAGCACAAGCTCAGAGGCAGTCAGTGCAGAACAAATCATATTAGTTTTCAATTCAGCTGGCCCTCCTTGCCACAGAAGAGGGATAAAGCTAAAACAAGTCAGCTCACTGAATTTTAAATGTATTTTTTTCTAAATTTGGGTCACTTTTCCAGCTATCCTGGGTTTCAGATTTCTTCTTTCCTCATAACTCTGTAGTTTTCAAATTTTTGATAAGCTATGCTTTTTTGTTCATGTGAGTGAAAGACCTCCCAGGGTGATTCAATGAGTTGTATCAAGTACATAATGGATGGGAAAGAAGCTTTTAAATCTTATTTTTTCTCTCTCTCTTCATTCTTCACTCATAGACCAGTTCCTGATGGAAGTGACCTGATTCTCTGCCCTACAGCTATGACCAGCAATTCCTGTACATTTTTCCCCCTTTTCAATTGCTTTATTACTATATATATTTACAGTTAGGTTTGTACAAAATCACAAAGGATCCTTTTCAATTCACATTTGGTTTTCCAGCTGCTGTTGCTTTTTTCATTTGCATACTTAATTTCTAGCGATTATCGCCGATTTGATTGCACAGATACTATTTAAACTAAACTGAGCTAGACAATGACATCTCTGAATTCAATAATGAAATGCCTTTAACTGAAAATTGAGTGTTTAATCTTAACATTATACATTACTGACACTCTATCTTTCAATTTGATACTGTTAAGTGCTTTGACACAATCTGTATTGTTAGTATTGTAAGCGCTATATAAATAAAGGTGACATTTGCATCTCCTTTGGTTCAGTTTAATTTAATCTAACTGATCTTAATCGCTGAATCATTTCATACATCAATAGATTTATACAGATGTATAGATTCTATAGATATAGATTTTATAGAACTGATTTGCAATTTCTGAATTGGAATTGTGGCAACTGTAGCCTGTTTTACTGTAACATCTTTCATTTTTGCCCCTATTTATAACAAGCACATGGATACAGTGCTGTGGACGGATTGTTTGCTATTGTTTATCATCACGCTATCAGCTAGTGGTGAGTTTTCTCTTTAGACTCACACTGTGTACATTATAGATTCACAAATGTTTCAGTCTCATATCAGCATAATAATACTGCTCTCCAGGATGATGAAAATCTGAAAGTGACAGGAAATAAATGAAAATAAACAGCAGGAATTTTTGCACAATATAAATATGTTGATTCAAAATGTAGTCTAGACTTTTTCTAATAAACATATGATGCACTGTAAAAAGTGATAAGTTGACTTAACTTAAAACCCGTTGCCTTAAAGTTATTAAGTAAATAATAATAATAAACAATAAGTTAAGTGAATTGTCAAGTTCACTTAACTTTTTTTTAATTAATAATTTTAAGGCAACGGGTTTCCTCAATTTTTTTAAGTTAAGTCAACTTATGTGTGTGATGGTGTATTTTTTTTTTTTTTTTGAAGTAAAGCTTTACATTCATTAGTCAGAAAAAGTATTAGTCATATTTTATTAGTAGATTTTCATTAGTCAAAAAAATTCCAATGAAAACACCAAAACTTTGTCAAGATGTGTACTGTTGTAGTTAATGAATAAATACAACATATAGTAAAGGAATATTAGCCATTATTTATGTAGTAGTTAAGCATGAACACTCCATAAATTGTCTTTAGTATTGTATTACTGGTGGCAGCTTAGCCATAATTACTGGCTTATTCTGGTGAATAATCTTGAACATGACTCAATAAGTGCCATGCCAATAATTAATGCGGATGTAGTTTTCACTTTCAAGCAGGGCGTCAAATTGTCTTTATTATACAATTTTAGCAGTTATTACTTGCAGTTTAATATTTGGCAGTTTATTGCAGTTTCACACTAATTAAAGATTATGAAGATAATATAACATTATGCAAATCATTTACAAACACACACTCACAATAGTTGTAAATAAGTGACACTTTATTTAGATTGTCCACTTTAGACATTCTGCTGACTAACATTGCAAGTACATGTCAACTTATCCTGCTAACCCCAACCATAAACTAGCAGTCTAGTAATGCTGTACTGATACTGTAATTAGAGTTAGTTGACATGTAGCGGTAAAGATACTTACAGTTAATGGAATGTCTATTATAGTGAACTATTAAAATAAAAGTGTAAGTGTACTATTATTTACTGATGTATTTCTGCTTCTTTATCCTTCAAATGTTTGATAAGTTTATTTAACACTTTCTACTATTTATAGAAAAGTCATATTGTTGACTCTGAAATCTGAATGCTATAACAGGAGCCCAGAACTTTGTTGAATGGAAGAGGAGAGAGTAGCAGCCATTTTGGTTTGAACCTTGTCTCGTTCAGAATATCACTATCCTTACATAATTCATTTCATTCATTTAGATATGCACTTAATTTAGTGAAAATGACATTAAAACTGATGAGTTACAGCACCTTTAGTTAACGGATGTCTCAGCAGCATCCACCAGTGAGGAGTGTATGAGACAGAACTGCATGTTTACAGTTATCATCATTAATCATTCTGTTCCAGCACACAGAGCTTGCTGACTTTGATACACAGTGTGGTATCTGTACAGTTTCAATTAAAAGATAAATATAACAGGTGTTGTTTTGAATCGGACAAGTGCTTAGGCAACTACCACCATGATTCTGAATGTTGAATAAATGACGTGATTAATTTCAGATTACATAACTCCCTTGTGGTCTTGACACTCAGATTCGAAGCACTGTAATTACACTTCTGAGTCTTTCTTAATCGTGAGGTTATATGAGCCTTTAAAAACATGCATACATCACTTTTCCCTTGATATTAATTTGTTTAGTGGTAATTTCCTGTTTTAATGTGGTCTGTCAAGGATAAAATTCTTTAGCCTATAATAGATTTCATTAAAAGTCTAATTCTGAGCCAGGTTTAGACAAAACGCTCTAATTTGCTATAACAAGTCTGAAATGTTGTGATGTGCAATATTCTGATGTTCAGTGTGAATTACAGAATTACAGAGGGTAATCTGCAAAACTGACCACATTGAAATTGAAGCTTCGTTATATTTGACATTTAATTTTTTTTTTTTTTTTTTTTTTGTCTTTTCTATAAAAATATTTTTATATTTTATTTTATTTTTTTCCCCCCAGGCACGATATGCATCATTTTATTCATAAGTCACATATGGAGGTAATGCTTCTGCACCTGAACTATGCACAGTGTTTGGGAATTCGAACTGAGTTGTTACCATGGCAATGCCAGACATTGGTATTGCTCTAATAATGCTGTTGGCCTTGTAGATTGGGATTGCTGTGAAACACTCTTGTGTCCAAGCAGAGATGTTTATTCACTTGCATTCACTGTCTGCCCATTAAACATCTCTGTTTGTGAAATGCATCATTTAAACATTCTACAGTAAGACAGCATTTTAGTGCCATGTAAATAAAAATAAATAAATAAACAAAGTGACATCTGAACAATACAAGGAGAATATTTTCATAAAAGGTCTTTTGAGAATAAAGTTGCTATGTTTTGAGTATAATCTCATATATACACTGAACAAAATTATAAACGCAACACTTTTGTTTTTGCCCCCTTTTTTCATGAGTTGAACTCAAAGGTCTAAGACTTTTTCTATGTACAGAAAAGGCCTATTTCTCTCAAATATTGTTCACAAATCTGTCTAAATCTGTGTTAGTGAGCACTTCTCCTTTGCCGAGATACTCCGTCCACCTCACAGGTGTGGCATATCAAGATGCTGATTAGACAGCATGATTATTGCACAGGTGTGCCTTAGGCTGGCCACAATAAAAGGCCACTCTAAAATGTGCAGTTTTATCACACAGCACAATGCCACAGATGTCGCAAGTTTTGAGGGAGCGTACAACTGTCATGCTGACTGCAGGAATGTCCACCAGAGCTGTTGCCCATGAATCGAATGTTCATTTCTCTACCATAAGCCGTCTCCAAAGGTGTTTCAGAGAATTTGGCAGTACATCCAACCGGCCTCACAACCGCAGATCACGTGTAACCACACCAGCCCAGGACCTCCACATCCAGCATCTTCACCTCCAAGATCGTCTGAGACCAGCCACCCGGACAGTTGCTGCAACAATCGGTTTGCATAACCAAAGAATTTCTGCACAAACTGTCAGAAACTGTCTCAGGGAAGCTCATCTGCATGCTCGTCGTCCTCATCGGGGTCTCGACCTGACTGCAGTTCGTCGTCATAACCGACTTGAGTGGGCAAATGCTCACATTTGATGGCGTCTGGCACTTTGGAGAGGTGTTTTCTTCACGGATGAATCCCGCTTTTCACTGTACAGGGCAGATGGCAGACAGCGTGTATGGGGTCGTGTGGGTGAGCGGTTTGCTGATGTCAACGTTGTGGATCGAGTGGCCCATGGTGGCAGTGGGGTTATGGTATGGGCAGGCGTATGTTATGGACAGGTTATGGACATTTTATTAATGACATTTTGAAATGCACAGAGATACCGTGACGAGATCCTGAGGCCCATTGTTGTACCATTCATCCACAACCATCACCTAATGTTGCAGCTTGATAATGCACGGCCCCCTGTTACAAGGATCTGTTACAGCATACTCACCGGACATGTCACCCATTGAGCATGTTTGGGATGCTCTGGATCGGCGTATACGACAGCGTGTTCCAGTTCCTGCCAATATCCAGCAACTTCACACAACCATTGAAGAGGAGTGGACCAACATTCCACAGGCCACAATCAACAACCTGATCAACTCTATGCAAAGGAGATGTGTTGCACTGCGTGAGGCAAATGGTGGTCACACCAGATACTGACTGGTTTTCAGTATACTTTGTACAAGAAAGTTATAACATCACAAGAATAGAATTAGGGATGAAATGGCTTTAGATGTAATTATATTGTGTCTTTTATCTCCTTTTTATTTATTTAACATTACAACTTTATTCTCTAATGGGAGTTTTTGTATTCAGTATGCAGAAAGCAAGATTTTATTGACTGACAGCCCCTGTGATATAAATGACATATGAGCATTTTCTCTGAGAAATCCTAATAGCTAAGAAAATGCTAACATTGCTACATCCAATTCCTTATTCTGTTTTAGAGCCAAACTGTTTGTGAGAAAATAACTTTGTATTTAAAGCATTATTAGAGCCAGAGAAAACTGGCTTGCATCTGTGCCTGTGTAATGAGTCTTGTCTTTTGAGTTTTGCTACTCTACAGACTGTAATGGGAAAACAAATCAAGGACACAAGCCTCAATCCTGCGGATTGGGCTCTAGGCAGCTATTTCAGAGCGTAAATGAGTGATAAATTATGTCAAGGAAAGGTCAGTCTCCATTTGAGTTTTTCTTGAAACTACATAAAGAAAGGGAGACTGTAGCATTGGAGGCTACTTGAGTGACCTTGCATCTTTGCAAATTTTTTGCAGATTTTCAGCTCTCTCTGTGATATTATGTAGCACAGAGAATCTGCTAAAGGAATTTAATAATTGTGCATTGAATAAATGTGAAGATTTAATAGTATAAAACTTAATCTAAGAGAACGCATAAAAATATTGGCTTCAGAGTAGTTGTTAACTGACGTGTACTGTAGTCGGTTAAAAGGAAACCACTGTCAAATTGATCCTTATTGAATTACCAAAGACAATAATACACAGATACAGTCCAGAGATATTAAAACGAATAGGAGTAAGTTCAATGCACAGTATGGCCACTCCAGCAATCACATTTTCCAATAAAAAGTGCTAAATGCATAGACTGTAAAAAAAAAAAAAAGGAGACGCATCTTCACTTTCACAATCAAAAAGTGAAGCCAAAATGTCCCAGTCATCTTTCACTGACAACATCATTTGGAGTCTGAGTCTGCGCAGTGGTGATCATGAGCTTGAGCTGCGGGATCAAAGTCCCATCCAAACTTCTGCAGACCCAATTGCAAGCACACAATCATGACGCCACACCCCAGTATTATAGCATCAAATATCTAACTAAAAGCAAACTTATCAGAAAAACAAACATTTGAACATACTTCAGCGTGATAAGAACTATCTAAAATAATGTGTAATTAATTTTTTTAGTTTGGCACATATCTCATTGATTTACATATCTCATTGATTTACATATCTCATTGATTTACTTTTCAGGACATGTGAAGCACACTTGGCTAAATGTCCAATTGTAAAGACTGTGCTTTTTCTTTAGGAGAGTCTTATGCCAACATTTGCTCATGAGCAGTAGCTGGAGCGAATCTGAAAACTGAGTTTTTAGTGCAAATTGAACTTTAACAGTTTATGATGCAGTTGATGATAGGTTTAATTTCCGGTCTAGATTTATTTATTTTTACTGTGGCCTTAGCAAGCAATTTTAGAGATATTGATTTTCCCCTATACAGGTAGATAGGAAATGGTCTTGTATGCCTGAAATAGTGTACTGACTTAAGATAACCATGATATTTGCACATACACTGTAAAAGATTATTTTGTTTTGAAGATGTAAATAAAACAAGGATTATTAGAGTATGTTTTACAAGAATACCATTACAATACTGTTTCAGTCTTTCTCATTTGATAATGTGGCCAAAATGTCTAATTCTAATTTCAATGTTCAATTCAGTGTGTTACTTGCCTTTTTTTTTTTTAGTAAATATTTGTTAAATTTACTGGAATTTTTTGAGTGAAAATTGTTTCTACACCATTTATATTCAGGGTATAAGAAGTTACTGCAATATGCTGCAAGTTTCAACTCCAATTTTCAACTCCAATTTTTGTTTTCTCACACCAGGATTTGAAATTGCCCCAGTCACGACTTTTCTCTACACACAGATTAACATATGTAGGCTATGTAAATCAAGCAGGTGTATCCATAAAAACTCATCTCTGTGCATCAATCACAAGACTGTCCAAATTTGTGCTGGGTGTAGACCCACCAAAAACTGTGCACAACCTTCCAAAAGATCAAGCTATTAGAAATGCACGGCTGAAATTTATTTTTAACAACATGCCTGAGGGATTGAACGAGAATGTTTTTCTTTGTTCATCTAATTTCACAATAGACTCTTTTCTTAATTATTCTCAGCACGCCACCGGTTTTTCTAAATATATTTTATTGAAAGCCAAGGCAGTGCCAAGTATTCATTATCTTTAAGTGTGTTTGTAATAAACGTCAAGCCAAGAGAACAAGTCTATCATTGTTATAGTGATGCTAATCAAATCAGCACATATACAGAAGTAACATTTTTTAAAAGTTGAATATGAATAGATTGTGTGAAGACAGCATAGTCAGGTTGAATATGCCGGTGTTGTTCATGTCACTGTTGGTGTTACTAATACTATTACACATGCCATTTACTTGCATTTCAAAAGAGGTAATACTCCTTAAATAGAGTGTTTTTTGCAGAGATTGAAAATGAAGATGGAAAATGATCATTTTTTACTAATATTTGAACTTTTTTGGAGCAAAAAAAACTTCCAAAGCTAACTTCCAGAAAATGTTATGTAAAGATTTGAAAATCCAGTTCATGACTCCTTTAACCGACTGCAGGTTTAGATTAGTGGTTCTCAATCCTGGTCCTGGGGAACCCCAGCTCTGCACATTTTGCAGCTTATTTAACACACTTGATTCAGATCATCAGCTCATTATGAGAGAGCTCCATGAACTGAACTGAGTGTTTTAGATAAGGGAGACATACAAAATGTGCAGAGCAGGGAGTCCCCAGGACCAGGATTAAGAACCACTGGTTTAGATTGTTAATATAATCTCAGAACACAAGCATATCACCCACTGCACAGAAACATAGAATTAATCTAGTAATAAAGTCTTAAGCAGCAGAATACATTTTTTTTTGTGTCTATAAATTGTGGAATGTTACGTACATATAATACACAGTCTAGATTCAGTATTTAAATGTATGGTAATCCCAGCCTAACCCACAGAAGAAAACAATTAGGGTTAATCAATGAGCAAGACAAACAAATGGAGGCGGAATAAATGTGTTGCTTACTGTGCTGTTTACCAAGCAGCTGCTAAATAACCTTCAAGAATGGAGATGTGTGTGTGTGTGTGGTTAAATCATTTCCTATATAATATCTTTTAGTACAGGCAGCTATCATGGAGACAATGTCTGCTGCAGATATGTAAATCAAGACCCTGTAAACGTGTACATTGTATCAGTGTTTGCATGTCGTACTGTTTCCACCATACATGAATTTTTCATATTCCCCACACATTTATTTATGAGAAAATATTACTGCTTTGGGGGACAATAAAGTTGGAATAGCAATCTATCTTCACCATGCTGTCAATGGCTGGTCTTGCATAGGGACTACGCTGATACAGCAGTGAACCCCTTTAAGTTTTCACAGAAATACAGACCAGTCCTTACTATCACTATGTTGTTGCCATGGTAGAAGCAAGAGAGAGAGAATAGTGTGTTCTGATTGGACCTCCCGAGAATTTCCTGTCTTGGTAATTTGGAGAAACATCCATGATGGCACATGTAGGCTTTTAAAAATGTCACAACATGCTTGATGTTTCAGGTTACTGAACTACTGTATATTTGAGACCTATTAGTCCAGTGTTTCTTGCCACATAAGAATTTAAAAATGTTCAGTGTAAATATTTTAGAAGCTATAGTATTATCTCACTTTGTAATTCTACCTCCATCTGCAAGAAATTTGTATTGTTTTAATGGGAGGAATCAATGGACCATTGATTCCTCCCATTAATACAATACAAATTTCAGTGGTTTCTGAAGAAATCAATGGTTTTAAAATTTGAATCAGAGCACTGTGGTGTCAGTCCTTGATTCATGCCAGAATGTGGTTATGATTGTATGAAATCTATTATCAGTGTCACCTGATAGATTTGCCTGCGTTGGTGGTATAGTGGTGAGCATAGCTGCCTTCCAAGCAGTTGACCCGGGTTAGTTTCCTGGCCAACGCATTTCCTTTGGGGTAAGTCGAGCCTAATGGTTAGAGAGTCAGACTCGTAACTGAAAGGTTGTGAGTTCAAGTCTTTGTACAGGCAAGAATTGTAGGTGGGGGTAGGCTCTCTCAATGCCACGATTGAGGTGAGACCCTTGAGCAAGGCACCGAACCCCCAACTACTCCCCGGGTGCCGCAGCATAAATGGCTGCCCACTGCTCCGGGTGTGTGTGTGCGCTTAGGATGGATTAAATGCAGAGCACTAATTCCGAGTATGGGTTACCATACTTGGCCATGTCACATCACTTTCACTTTTTCTTGGGGTCATTTTCTATTTAAATCTTCACCCAAAAAAATAAGACTCGTTCATCTTCGAAACACAAATGAACATATTTTTAATGAAACCTGAGAGATTTCTGTCACTCTATTGAAATACCATGCAACCAAAATTTTCCTAGACAATTTAAAAGTAAATGATTTGAGCAGCTTAATCCATGTCTTTAACACAATTTATATGGATTATTTCTGCAATGTCTTTTTGTACTTTTTTAATGCGTGGATAGACAAAAATAACGAGAGAACATTAAAAATATATTTATTTGTGTCCCCAAAGATAACAGTCCTATAAATTTGAAATAACATGAGAAAATTCTTTCTCACCACACTGTAAAAAGTGATAAGTTCACTTAACTTAAAAAAATTGAGGAAACATGTTGTCTTAAAATTTTTAAGTAAATGATAATTAAAAAAATAAGTTAATTGAATTGTCAAGTTCACTTAACTTTTTATTTTTTTAATTAGTTTTTTTATTATGTACTTAATAATTTTAAGGCAACGGGTTTCTTCAATTTTTTTAAGGTAAGTCAACTTTCACTTTTTACAGTGCAGGTGATCTCAATATTGTAAGGAAAGTATTATTAAAACAATGTGTCTGATATATATGAGCAAAACACAAATGAGAATTAAATGTTTGTCACAAAGTACTTTAATTATGTAAAATATATGCAATAGACAGAACTATTTTATAATATTTGCATTTAATATTATATTATATTTTATTTTAATTCACTCATACATACAACCTGAAAATTGTTTATTATATTAATTTTACAGATTGATGTATGAGAAAGCTCAAAATAAAGTTATTATCTTTTTTGTTAATAAATTCAAGTAATAATAACAGACTATAAAGTGTATTTTTTGTAATAAAAGTAGGAAATAGTATGTATGCAATGTAAAAAAAAAATTAATATATACCTTAGAGATAACTAAACCTTAGAGACTCTGTAAATAAGTCAGTTGTCCCTCATTAAAGCAGATATTGAGTACCTCAGAAATGCTTTTTGAACATAATTTTGAAGCTCAGTCTCTAAAAAAAATGAAACATTCATCCTGTCTGACCTTATAAGACCAGAGTTTAATTGACTGCTTTGATAATGTTCCCATTTAATTGCTAGGTAAAGTCATTTAAAATGGCTGGATCAGAAATAGTGACTCGCCTGGAATCTATGTGTGTATAGGTGTAAAGGTGTGCATTGCTTAACATAGTGGTAGCTATCTTTGATTGAGCTACTTCCATTTCTAATGACCCCTCTGCACTTGTTGAATCTGTGATTTCCCTGGTGTCCAACGGTGTAACACCAACCTCTTCACTCTAAGAAATCCATGCAATCTGAAGTCTGCATCTTTTTCTGCATAACGGATTCTGTTCTATCAGTTTATTCATCCATTTCTAATATCTTCTTGTCCCTCTGTATTATACCTATCTGCATGGAGTCAATGTACAGGTTGTGAGCTGGAATCACGATGGGCTCCTCTTTCCCACCACGTTACGTAGCAGTTACAATTTTTCATTATTGTCATATGGTCTGATTTACATGCGAGCACGTGCTTGACATTTCATACATCGATATTAGTGAATATATTAGGAGAGCAGTAAAGCATAATTGAATTTAACCCCTCTGAGATGATTTAATATGCAGCTTTCTGAATAAGATTAGTGGTCAAGCTACTTAACATAATAATCCATATTCATATTAATATTAACCGAAAGACATGACACTAATGTATGTGCATTCTATGTAAGTAGTTATGTCTAGTTATGTAAGTATCTTTAATGTGAGACCAAAACAGGTGTCGACCGGAGAAAGAGAAAATGGAAAAACTTTTAAATAGATTTGAATATAAAATTCTGTCTTCATTTGCTCACCCTCATGCTTCTCTAAACCTGTATAACTTTCTTTTTCTGAGTAACATAAAATAAGATATTTTGAAGAATGTAAAGTTTTGGTTACCAAAATGAGGCCGAGAAAATTATGACAGCATTTTCATGTTGGGGTGAACTATAATTTTAAGCTAAACATTGAGGTTTTAAAATACATCAATAAACTTAATATAAGCTGTCATTAAGCTTACATCCTATACATATATATATATATATATATATATATAAACCAGCATGAATTCTTTGTGTCATGGATTCTGCAATGTACTGAAGAGATTATGGCCCATATTGACCTAATAACATCATATCATTTTTGTTAGTTGACTGCACATTAATGCTGTGAATCTGCTGTTCCACCACATCCCAAAGCTGCTCTATTGGATTGAAATCTGGTGCCCGGAGGCCACTGAAGTACACTGAACCCATTGTCATATTTATGGAACCAATTTGAGATGGTATGTGCTTTTATGACATGGTGCATTATCTGTGTCCAGTTCTTAGCTGGCATAAATGGAACCTGCTCTGGTCCTCTACTGCTGTAACACAATCACTTCAAGGTTTGATGGTTTTGTGCATTAACAGGTACAATAGGTCTAGCACTATTGTAACATTTGTACATTTCAGTTACTGCTGCCCTCCTGCCCAGGCAACTTTTATTTTTTTACCCATAACTGCCACTCAGTGATTTGTTTTTGTTTTTCCCATCAGCAATCAATGTCATATTTCTTCATCATTATATCATAATTTTATGCTTTCATACTTTGAGTTTTTTCCACATGATAAACCTCATAGAATGACCACTGGTTGTAATGTTTTGGTAGCATGGTCCAGTTAGCTCCTGCTCATATCATATTCTAAAAAGCATATTTCTCAATTTCTCCACATTCTGACAGAATTACGAGTGCTCAGTTTTATGGAAGGCTCTTAAAAGCATGAAATTGACTTTTTATAACATTTTTATAATTTAAATATAGTACACTCTTAAAAATAAAGGTGCTTAAAAGGTTCTTCACAGCGATGCCATAGAAGAACCATTTCTGGGTCCACAAAGAACCATCACTTTCTTACCTTTTTATAATCTGAAGAACCTTCTTTCGCCACAAAGAACCTTTTGTGAAACAGAAAGGTTTTTCAGATGTTAAAGGTTCTTTAAGGAACAATTTAGACAAAAAAAGGTTCTTCAATGGCATCGTGAAGCACCTTTATTTTAAGAGTGTACTACATTTGCACTTTTTGTCTGTCTTTTTGTAGTCATAAAATAAAGATAGTTTTTAGTAAAGAGCCTGGGACCACGCCATTAGACAATCAGCATTTCCATGACGTAATTCCCTTGTGAGCACAGGCAACATGTTGATTTTAATCTACATTTAGATTCAATTGATTGCTCTTTCCACGACATCCACAAAAGCAGTGTGTAAAATGGCTCATAGTCATATCTTTTCACTGACACTATTTTCATATCCTTCTCACTGTCAATGTCATGACAATTCATGCCTCCCGTTTGCATTATATGACATTTCTCCTTTCATGTGGATGCGAAAAAATCAGGTGATGGAACGACAAAAGCGTGTCAGTCAAACAGTGTAGTACAGCCACTTAAGATTCTCATGGAGTGTGAGCAGAAGCGTATAGTCTCAGGGGCCAAGGGTTTCTCTTCAGACATGGGCAGAGGAGAACATGACTGGGATAAGAATGGAACTGAAAAGGTTGCTGCATTCACAAACTCTCATGGGTTACTCAGCAGAGATATAGAGCTTAGAGTCAAAGCAAATCACAGTAGCGTTGCTTTGCTCAAAAGACCCCAAATGTTTCAAGTACTTGGAAAGGTTTGTTTGGTACATGTTTTATTTATAACCTGTGTGTTCATACAAATTCATCAACAGAAAGAGCTTTTAGTCTGTCCTATTTTTATTTATTTTATTTTTTTTCTGCAGGCTCCTACTTCATTATAAATCTTGGCACATGGGTTTCATCTCTGACCAGCATAAATTAGCTCAGTATTAATTCCCTAAATTCCCCCTGCACACAGGATTGTAAAGGTGCTCTCAGATGGTTTGCCTTCATTTCTTTTTCTTTCTGCTTCCTTATTGCTGTCTCCATCCTCTCATGAAGATTTCACTCAAAATGAAAGTTATATCTAGAAGGCACACATACACAAATTACATTAAATATGGCAATTTAAACCTCAAACATCAACTAATGTCAAACTTAATTGGTTCTCGCACATTATGTAAACACATAACTGTCTTGTAACCCTCTCTCAAACTGATTTTTGAGTCTTTAAACGCAGTTTGAATTTATTATGATATTCCACACATTCGTTTGCCAAGTAAGCTATTTAGTTCCTATTAAAAAAATCCTATTTTGCAAGACTTTGTTGGTTATCTGTTAGGAAGGTTGATGCATCAATGTTTTTAGCCTTTTCAAACCAAATCTCTCATCAAAACGTTGATTGAGACATTGAACACACACATACAGTACACAAATTATATTAAATAAACCTCAAATAATCCAGCATTTATGAAGACTTGGACTATTCTGATTGTACAAAAGCATATGCTTATTGTGAAAAGCACTATACAAATAAAATGGAATTTTATTAAATTATCAACTAACGTCAAACCTCACTGGTTCTTGCATGTTACATAACCAAACATAATAGCATGCAAGAACCAATGATGTTACAGTTTTTGGTCCCACTTTATATTAGGTGGCCTTAACTACTATGTACTTACATAAAAAATAAGTACAATGTACTTATTGCGGTCATATTGTATTGCAAAACACTTTTGCTACTATTGAGGTGGGATATGGGTAAGGTTAGGGACAGGTTTGGTGGTATGGGTAGGTTTAAGGTGTAAGAGATGGGTCAATAAGTGTAATTACAGAAATTAATTACAGATGTAATTACATGCAAGTATTTTTAAAAATATAAGTACAATGTAACAACATGTATGTACACAATAAGTGCATTGTACCAAATGATTAATTTCAATGTAAGTACATAGTAGTTAAGGCCACCTAATATAAAGTGGGACTCAGTTTTTTTTTCAACTGCTTACACACAAAAACTTTACTTGTCACACAATTTCTGAAACCTGACACTCAAACACCAGAACCACACACCAAGTCTGCAAAACCATACACTAATTCTCAGCCTTTGACTCAGTTTTCAATTTCATAAAACACTTTTTGCAAAACACAACACACAATTCTCTATGCAACACACAAAAATCTTACAGGAATGAATATTATGGCAAAGGTGTTTGCAAATGTTTGCTTTTGAGATGTGTTTGTGCTATTTTGAATGCAGTGCTTCATTATCCAAGAGATGTGAGGCATTTTGCATTTCGTGTGTGCAATTCTTGAATTTGTGTGTAAAGTTTTGAAAAAAAAAGTTTTGAAAATGTGTGCAAGCAGTTGAAAAAAACTGTAATGTTTGTTTGAGAATGAAAGGATAAATTTCAATCTGTTCTTCACACAAAGTTTATGTTCTTTTTAGAGCTTACAAGATTTAGACCTCATTGGTTCCCAAAATATGGACAAAAACAGCTGAAACATTCTTTAAAATATCTTCTTGTGTTCCACAGAAGAAGGAAAGTCTTAAGAGTTTGGAACGGCATGAGGGTAAATCCTTGAAGAGTGTAGTAGAGCCCTCTGTAATCAGAGACAGTTAGGAAAAGCCCGACAAGGACGACAGGGCCTCCTGACAGCTGTGTGTAGCGGGTGGTGACATTTAAAGTCCAGCTGATGTCACCGTCTGCCTCAGGGTGCAATGAATGTCTTCATGAAACTATCGCTTCAGGTAGAGACTGCCCTTTTGTGCTGATCTCGGACCAGATCTAACAAATGCTTGTCAAAACATTAAGCTTTATAATGCATTATTATAATGTGTGTGGAGGCGTGAAGAGATGCCCACAACAACTCAAAGTCCAGTTAGATGGAAACTTTACTTTTAGTAATGAAGGCATGTAATTACATCAGCGGGGGTGAAGCTCTTGCCCTGCATTGATGGATTTCGCTGTTACCATTCGCTCTGGTGCCTGCAAGGAACCAAATGATTGAAAAAGGTAAACACACAATTAACTACAGACAGTGATACCCCCATTTAAGAGTTTGTGACATTTGAATGGTTAACTATTAACTATTAAGGATACTATTATATAAGAACATTTGGTTATTATAATGAGGTCTACTTATGTAAACATGCTCATATATACACTTGTAACCACATAACCTCTCAAAGTGAGCTTTGAGTGTTGTAGCATTTGGACCAAACAGACACACAATTGTTCATTAGATTTAACAAATCAGTTATTCATTAGATTAACAAACAATCACAGACCCCTCACTCGGTGCCTATATCACCTCAGCCAGATCAGATCAATTTTACGACCTAAAAGTATGTAGAGAGAATCTTCCTCCCTACCCATTTGTGCCCAAATTTTTCTGAATGGTTTCATGCATATAGTCGTGTTAATAGTGTCCTATGTGAACATGTTCTGCATTTATTTTCCCCAGGTTTTTTTCTTTTTTTTTTCTTGAAAATCGTATTTGAATGTGCGGCAACTATAGGTGCCGGTGGGCAAATATGTTGTATGCACCCCTTCAATGTCAAATTTGAATAGGAGGAGAACATTTGGCATCTAACTCAAAATAACTGCTTTCAACAGATCAATCTTTATACATGAACAAATTTATTATGTATAAAAGTCGAAGAACATTCGATGCGAACCCAAAAAAGCTGCGTCTAGCTTATAATCTCTTGAATATTAATACACAACAAACAACAAATCCATGTGTCTTAAAGTGGTGGAATATAGTACAGAACAAAGTGCAGCCATTAAGTTTCCCCAACAGGGCATTGTGTATCAGAACAATGTTAAATGAAACAAAAGTTAAATGAAAATAAGTAAATAAAAATAAATAGATATGTACAGTGCCCTCCGATAATATTGGCACCTTTGGTAAATATAAGCAAAGGCGGCTATGAAAATAAATCTGCATTGTTTATCCTTTTGATCATTCATTAAAAAATTCTCAAAATTGTAACCTATCACTGGAGTAAAACAACTGAAAGTAGCATGTTGCTAGCATGATGATAACAAGCTGTTTTTAACAAGAAGGTAACATGAGTAGCATGATGCTAGCAACAGTATAGGCCTACCCCCATGTCCCCATGATATATGTTATATGTACTTACAAGTCATTTGCCCACCGGACTTTTGACTAAGTATACAAAAAACTATAGATCTCTTGTAAGATTTGTTTTGTTTGGATGTCATCTCATTGAGATATAAAACATGGATAACATCTAGAAAAATACTTACAAAAGGAAAATGACAACTATAAACTGCGGCAACTATAGTGCTGGTGGGCTTAAATGGGTTTTAATTATCTCTAAAATAGACACATACTGCTATAGGAAATGACTTCTTTCATTACTTCATAGACCAACTTTTCTATGACTTTCCTATCATGCATATCCCCAGGTCTTTGTGTATGATTACTACCTCCTTTGGTCTTGTGTTTTGTATACTGTTTTATGCATGCTTATGATAGATCACTAGTTAATGTAAACTCACCTATACCATGTTTGGTCTCTATGAATTCATCTTCGGATGATCTAACTGAGAGTGGATATTATATGTTTATACCTATGCAACATATCAGTGTTCTAAGAATCTTTAGTAGTTTTTGCATCAACACTCAATCGAATTACATATGCAAATTACCATGCTCTAAGACAAAGAGTCATAAACTTTCCCTCCAAAAGTGCAAGTCACCGTGCAGGCAGGCCTTGACACGGGCAGTGTAGCTTCTTTTAGATTCTGAGAAGATGGGGATGCTGAGCTAGAAGTCTTCTAAGGACAACCTAAGTTCGTGCCAGGCTTCGGCCTTGACTTTTCATTCACCAAAGATCCTAGGATCTCAGCTGCTGTCTCTCTTAGCTCTTCTTCACGTTCCACCTGGGAAGAAACTCCCAATCACAATCGAGTCAGAACATCTTTGGAGTTCATCACAAGTATCATGCAAGTATCGTACATTTAAGTAAACGAAACAGAGGTTTAGTATAAGCTATAGACCCTGTTGTAAAATGGCGCTGATGGTTTCACTCAAAGGTTAACTGATTCCTTTTCCATAGCTTCATTCCCTGTTCCTCTAATGATTTCTTTCATCCACTTTGCTCCCCTTTGTATGTGCGTGTGAGTGTATGTATGTTTGTTTGTTTGTTAGACTAGTTTGCGTTAGTGTGTAGTTAATAAAACTCTTATGCACAAATTACATGAGTTTCTGAGTCTGCCTTGTAAATTAATGTCCCTTTTTCAATTCCGATCATACTACATGCTCTAATGCATTAATACTATAAGAAGGTTATTTTCTGTGGCCACGAAAATATCCTGTCTTAGAGTTGATTTGAAATTACATTGAATGTTCGCTGGACGAACAGATCAGTTGATGGCAATTTAATTCTGCTACAGTTACTACTGGCAGTTGATATAAATAATTGTAATTAATTAATATTTAATTTAATAAATATTTATATGTATTTATATATTTTTGAGCTAATTTGCTACAGTGTTTAAACACTGAGTTTGAAATAATTGTGATAATCTACACATTTATTTGCTCAGTGAGCTAATCCGTTTTAAAGAGAGTAATTTCCAATTTTAATCTGTTAGTTTAAGGAAAAGTTGATCATGTGTCAATGTGTATTGCCTTCTTTGTAATAAACCTACTTAAATATTTACTATTTAATCTTTTAATGTTTAAACTTTACCTGAGAGTAGGCTGTTCAAAAATTTGGGGTCAGTAAGATTTTGAAAGAAATTAATGCTTTTATTCAGCATGGATACATTAAATTGATCAAAAGTGTTAGTAAATACTTTTTGTACATTATTGAAAAATTTCTATTTTTATATCTTCAATGAAAAGAAAGATGTATAAGATGCCACAAAAATATTAATTTTTATATCTTTTTTCAACTGTGATAATAGTAATAAAGAAAAATGTTACTTGAGCACCAAATCAGTATATTGATGGAGCATGTGGCACTGAAGGCTGGAGAAATGAAAATTTCTTGAAAAGTCTTGAAAATTAAGCTTTGCCATCACAGAAATAAATTACATGTTAAAATATAATAAAATAGAAAATGGTTATTTTAAATGATTCTTTATCAACTAAATACAGCCTTCATGCACACACACACAAAACACTTTTAAATGATAGTGTACAAATTACAGGGGGAAATAAAATCAATTAGTCAATAATAAAACGGGACCATATTTTATGAGAAAATATTTACAGGTTATCTCTTACAGTAATCATAATTTTTGAAAATCATTTACAGATCATTTAATTCTTTTGAATTTTAAAGGAAAGTCATAAATCATGAATTATGCATTTTAGAATTTTGCATTGCTTTTTTTAAGCTACAATAATTACATTGCTTAATGATCAAAGAAGAAAAAAATGTTTTTACAAGTTGCATTCAAAATCCACATGACTCAAGAATCTGAGGGGAAACAGACCATTAAAAGAATCAATGCTCATTAAATGAAAGCTCATATGCGAATCTGTTAACAAGCTTGATAATGAGGTTATATCAAGCATTTTGTAACCACTTATGAATAAAGAAGGCTCTATTTTCTGCTGGAGGGTTATAAATAACTGTGTTGCTCACTCCTGCTGTTTTTGAATTATCTAGGCCTTTTCTCCTATTATAGGATTCATCATTAGGGGTGTTGATCCCAGCACAGCGTAGAGGACCAACCACTAGCAGGAAGCAGAGTGGATAAATGTAGAAGGATTCATGTTTTCCAGGTGAGGTGAATCCTGCATGTTTACTGCTTAATTAATGTCGTACCATCTGTCTATCTTCACCACACACTGGGGGGACAACCAGCTGCTGTCTCTTTGATCTCACCTGTCTGTCCTCACTATCTCATTTTCTGTCTGTCTTCAAGAGGCCCTCACCTAAAATGACAAACCCCTCTCATAATGAGTCTGCAAAGTCAAATGAAAAGTATTTACTCTTTTTGTAACCTTTGCAGGTAAAGTCACTGGTAGTAAAAGAGTCTAATGTTGAATATTGAATATTTCAACAAACTATGCTACTCCCTTCAAATCATTTAAAACAATCCCACACAAATCAGAAGGATTTATTGGAACTGCTCTGAAAGTGGAACTGTTTTTAGTTAAGCTACAGATTGAAATTTCACTCTATACCAGTTTTTCCAAATGACACCATCAGCCACAGTCTGTCTCATAAATCAAGGTGAGATGTAATTGTCTTAATCCCGAAGAGAAGGTAAATCATCGTAGATCACGAAAGCTCGTGTCTGTGACGATATTGAAGTACTGACCTGCATTTAAATTCTTGTTCTCTTCATGAATGAAAGAAAAATCCTCTCTAAATTCATTTATAAAACTAATTGGAATTTTTCTAATTGGAACATAGAGCAGTTTTAAGGCTTGGCGATATGGCAATATCTATTGTATGATCCCCATGATTTAGATCTAGTTATGTTGTATGTATTATTTGCTCTAGCACATCTGATTTAAAAAAAAAAAACATTTTACATTGCATAATTTAGAGATTTAAATACTATCCGGTTTTGTTCTAAGCGAGAATAAGCAGTACTCAAAAAGTATTAATGAAAATATAATCCTAAGTGAATGTAACTGTTTTTTGCTCACCAAGGCTAGCTTGTTGACAGTAATATTGTAAAAGATTATTGCAATTTAAAATAAGTGTTTTCTATAGAGTATATTTTGAAATATATTTATATGATTGCAAAGCTGAATTTAGAAGCGATTAATCCAGTCTTCTGCAATCCTTCATCATTCTAATATGCTGATTTTGGTGCTTAAGAAACATTTTTTTTTAATTATCATCACAGTTGAAAACTGTGCAGCTTAATATTTTGATCTTTTTTAGGATTTGTTAATAAATAGAAAGCTCAAATGAACAGCATTTATTTGATTTTTTGGTAACACTTTTTATGAAGCCCATATTTATAATACATTAAGGGTATTCTTAAGGCTGTCACGGTGCACACAGCAGGGAGGAACGAGGAACACGGAGACGAGGATAAACAAAATAATAGTCTTTAATGACGACATCAAGGCAGGGCAAGACAAGGCAAGGTTAACACAGACAGGAACACCGGGGAATAACGAGTAGACCAGACGAAAACTAACTAAACAGGCAGGAACTAAATACACATGACAATTACTGATAATGACTAAAACACAGCTGGACAAGACTAATAATAACACTTAACAAGGACAGGAACATGACCAAATAAGGAAACAAGAGGCGGGAACACATGACACACGCTACAGAGGACTGACAAAGGCATTATAATGAATGCATAATGCATTATACAAAAACTTATAATATGTCATATCATCTTATAAATAATCATAACAACAATTATAATACATTATAATGCTTACACATTTGTAGTTATAACTTTTAAGATTATGATTATTTATACACACAATGAACACCATATTAAATCTACTTTTACATTTATAATGAACTATATGACATTGTTTATTTAAGATCTGCACAGTATCTTACTACATCTTGTAAGTGGTTAGGTGTGGAGTGTTATTTGAGTGTTCCCTGTGAGGCTAATATTAATTTTGATGTGAGCTAATTAATCATTTATTTTATTTCAACTGAAAAAAATGCAATGTTTATATGTTAGGTTACATTTTATTTTGGTGGTCCCCTTAGTCTATTGACCATAAGCAACTTTGCAACTACATGTCAACTAACTCTCATTAGAGTATTAGTAGGCTTAGGTTAAGATTAGGACAGGTAGAATGTTGACGTACTTGCAAAGTTACTTATAGTCAGTTTGTCTGTTGGGGAACCATCAAAATAAAGTGTTAGCATATATTTAGCAGACATACTACTAATACTCCAATGACTGCTAGTCGACATGTAGCTGCAGAGTTACTTAACAACAGCTGTCTAAAGGGTACCATCAAAATAATCAAACTGATATTAAAATAAAAATAGTTCAAAGCAAATGTGTCAAAGTAATAATGTAATAATATAAAAACACTGATCTCAAAGTATATTAAGTCAGCCGATTTGCTCTATCAGCATCTATATGGTGAAATCGGGTAGCCCGGTCTCATGTAAATGCGTATAAATAGTACGCCAAATAAAAACAAAAACTCGTGGTATTGATACGCAAAAATGGACTTTGGCGTATATATGATACGAACGTGTTTGGCTTGCATATAAAACGCAGTTTTCGCGTGCATATGATACCAAATTTGTTAGCATGCATATGATACGCATCTACCCCACAACCCTAATCCTACCCATCACGTAGCATATGCACGCCAAAGTCCATTTTTCCGTCTTTTATTTTAGGCCATTTTGAATCTTTTGTAAGGAATTATGTATGCTCTATGAATGACTTTTAAGTGAATAAGACGATGAGCCAAGTTTTTAGATGTTAAGCTGAGGTTAGACCACACTCTCTCCCAGTCGACAGATAAATTAAGGTCAGATAATTCCCTATTCCAGATAGATTTAATAGAAAGAGGTTTTTTAATGCAATCAATAATTTTATTATATATTAAAGAAACAGATGGTGCAATCCAGTCCTGCATAGGATGAGAGGAAATGGGAGATGCCCAAGGAACTCCATACGCTTTGAGAGCAGAACGTAATTGAAGAAAGACAAAATATGCGGATGCTGATAAACAAAATGTAGTTCTTAATATCTGAAATTAACAGAGGCCCTAGTTATCATATATATCACCGCATGTGTTTACACTTAAAGAAGACCAAGAGGCTTGGACAAGTGGACGATTTTCACATACAAAATTAAAATTGTGCCATAAAGGTGTACTGTTACAAAATTTGAAGGGTCCTCCTATCAGACGCTCAACTGTTTTCCAGATTTAATATTAGAATTAGCCACAACCAGACCAAATTTATAATTATCACCTTTTTTCCCTGTGCCAGTAAATAAAATATCTTGGAGTCTATTTGGTTTAACCTTGTCAGCTTCAATCACTCTCCATGAAACTTTCATGGACCAATAATACAATTCAAAATTTGGTACAGCCAGTCCTCTTGTGCGTATAGGATGTTGTATTGTGGTAAGTTTGATTCTGGGGCCAGATAAATTATCATTCCAGATAAATTGAGAAAGTATGGAATTGATCTCCTTAAAGTAACCTGGAGGGGGAAAAAGTGGTAGAATAGAGAAAAGAAAGTTAAACCGAGGTAACAAATTCATCTTAACTGTGGAGATTCTTCCTTGAAGAGAGACTTTAAGATTCTTCCATCTTTGAATATCATTTTTTACCTTAACTAGTATATTATTAAAATTGTCTCCGGCAATTTTATGGATGTTTTTATATATGGTAACGCCCAAATAGATGAAAGATTCCTTATTAGGGATAAATGAGGGAATAGAAGAATTAACCTTAACATTGTTAACTGGCATTAAAGCAGATTTGCTCCAATTTATTTTGTATCCTGATAATATCATTCGCGTACAATTAAATACTATGATCATGAATCTTAATCGATACTTCAGATTTCCTGATGGCTTGTGCTAAGAGTTCAAGAGATAAGCAAAACAATAAGGTGGAAAGCGGACACCTCTGCCTCGTTCCCCGCTGTAAAGGGAACGGGGAATAATATTACCAGTCAAGACTGATGCTGCAGGTGAGTGGTATAATGTCTTAATCATAGAAATGAAATGTTCACCGAAGCCGAAACATTGCAGAACTGCCCACATATAGTTCCACTCTAGCCTCTCAAAGGTTTTTTCTGCATCAAGTGAAAAAACCGCACAAGGGCTTGGATGAGAGTCTGCAAAGTCAAGAATATGAAAGAGTCGACGCATATTGTCAGATGGATTGCGCCCCTTGATAAAACCGGTTTGGTCCTCCTTGATCAAACCTCCCTGAATTACCTTCTCCATACGAGAAGCAAAAACTTTAGCATAAACTTTTAGATCACATTGGATAAGTGATATCGGTCTGTAGCTGGAACAATCTAATGGATCTTTCCCTTTTTTAAGAAGTAATGATATCAATTATGTTTTTTGATCTCTATGAAATGCACCAAGTTCAATTGCAAAATTAAATGAATTAAGCATAAGTGTCCCTACCAAATTTCCAAATATAATTCAGGGGGGGAGACCATCTAGACCCGGTGATTTGCCCTTTTGAAGGCTTTTTAGAGAGACGTGGAGCTCCTCCAAACTTAATGGGGCCTCCAAAGAGTCTTTATCCACCTGTGAGATCTGATGCAATTCCAATTGATCTAAATACTGCTTACAAATTGGTTCATCAAAATATGTTTTGGCTTTTTACAGGTTTGTGTAAAAACCTTTAAATATGTTGTTAATCGCCGCAGGGTTCATGGTGACCTGACCATCCGATGATTTTATTATGCAAATATATGCTTTAGACTCACATTCTTTCAGTCTAAGGGCCAATAGGTGACTAGGTCTCTCTGATTCGAAATAATATTTTTGCCTAGTCCTATGTAAGATAAATTATGCCTTTGACTGTGAAAGTAAATCATATTCTTCTTTTAAAGAGGACAGCTGTGTAGCCTGTTGCTCAGTAAAATGTAGTTTTTGTAGGTTTTGTAATGATTGGATTTTATTTTCTAATTGTGTAAACTGGTGAATTTTCACTTTGGCAAGCGTAGAAGAGAAAGACATACAGAATCCTCGTATAGCAAACTTGGTCGTTTCCCACAGTATTTGAGGATCCACATCAGAGGGCATATTAATTTCAAGAAATTCCTTTATATATTCTTTTAAAGAAGTAATGAAGGTCTGATTACTTAATAATGATATGTTAAAGTGCCAT
This sequence comes from Onychostoma macrolepis, assembly GCF_012432095.1. Taxonomy (NCBI): domain Eukaryota; kingdom Metazoa; phylum Chordata; class Actinopteri; order Cypriniformes; family Cyprinidae; genus Onychostoma; species Onychostoma macrolepis. The sequence goes on from NC_081155.1 coordinate 30,467,407, forward strand.
CTAGGGGATTTGGCTTTAATATCGGAAAGAGGAATATTGCATAACACAGCAGAATGATCAGATAATAAAATTGGTAATATAGAGATGGAGGAATTAGATGAAATTAAAGATGGGCTGAGAAATATGTAGTCTATCCTAGAGAAAGTCTTATGTCTATTAGAAAAAAGTGAAGTCCTTAGGTTTAGTATTCTGAATTCTCCAAAGTTCGATTAAGTTGAGCTCAGTGATAAATTTATTCAGTAATTTAGAAGATGGATTGACTGATCAGATTGAAATTTACCCAAAGCAGGATTTACGACAGCATTAAAATCACCACCCACCACTAATGGGCAATCAGTATGCTGAAGTAGTGTTTTGGAAATACTTGTAAAGAATTCACTGTCTGTCTCATTCGGACCGTAAATAGAGACCAATGCTAACCTATTATTATGTATCTTGCAATGGATAAAAACAAATCTACCCTCCTCATCACTTTCGATATGTTTATTGTGTTTATTAAGAGCGCAGGAGAAGGCTGCCAATTTATAATACTTATTCTGGAAATGTGCCATGTCAGATTGCTTTAAATGTGTCTCTTATATCAGCGCACAGGAAATCGATTTACGGTGTAAATATTCTAATACACGAGTACGTTTCACAGCAGAATTTAGGCCATTCACATTCAATGATAAAATATTTTGAGCATTGAGTATTCATAATCCCAAAACTGTATTCAGTAAATGAAGAAAAGCAAAAGCACTCCCATTCTGTAAGTAACATGTAAACGCTGGTGTGTATTCTAGATACCAAACCACCTAGATGAAAAATCCTTTTAGAAATAAGGTAAAATAAAGAAAAGTATGAATGTCTGTTGTAAAAAATAAAAGCAACACAGAAACAGGAACAACAAACAACTATAAACAAGAAACAACTCAGACCGCACATTACCGAGAACGTAGGTCTGATTGAACAACAGTAAATGGTGATGATACGTGACCAATCCACCTCAATGCAAGACATGTCCCCAAGAGGCCCACATAGTCAAAAATTATTGTAATGAAACCTACTCTCCATTAGACCCCTCCAAAAAAAGGGTGTTAGTCTTACCAGTAAAGAGACAGTTGTGCCAGATAAATAAGAACAATATCCCAGTAGGAGAGAGAGAGAGAAAAAAAATAATAATTAAAAAAAAATTTAACAAGTGTCCATGTCCACCTTGTTATTATCCTCTCCCGGGAAGATGGAATCGCCTCCATCCCAGTCATTAAGTTCTTCTCGCTGGGCCGAAGAGATGGAGATGGTGGCCGCTGTTTCCCCGTTGCTTTACAGAGCTGCAGCATAAGTCTTCTTCTGTGACAGTGAGCTGATAAAATCCTCCGCTTTCTGAGGAGAGTCGAACATCATCTGCTCACCTTTGTGCCTAGTTTAATTACTGCCGAATAGGTGAGAAAGGGCTGGAAACCAAGTGCTGTCATCTTCTTCAAGACTGGATTAAAGCTCTTTCTCTTGGTAGTTGTGGCTGGACTAAAGTCAGGAAAAAATAGTAGCGTGAAATTGTCCTGTGTATACCTCACCGGATATGCCTGCCAAGCACCTTTCAGGATCGCCGATCTGTCATGCCATCTTAGTACACAGAAGATGAGAGTACGCGGCCGATTGGAGTTTTTCCTTCTGTCATACACGCGATGGGCCCGGTCAATCTCGATGTCACAGCCTTTCAGGGAAGGGATCCACTTGGAAAGATTAGCTCTGAGGAAGCCAGCTGCATTGGAGCCATCCGCCCCCTCGGCAATCCCACCAGTCGCACGTTATTTCTCCTGCTCCTATCTTCAGTGTCCGTCATCTTCTCAGTGAGTTGCTCCAGCTGACTTTTTTTTTTTTTGGGATTGTTTTTTTTTTTTTTTTGAAATAAGAACATTACAAATGTTGGATGACAGCATAAATACCAAGAAAAAGAACAAAACACACAAAAGACACAAGTACAGTAAGTGATCAATACTTCAGGGTAATTTAAAGGGAACATACAATAAACCCCGGCAGCAAATTACCACACAGAATAATGCATCATCAATTTAAAAAAATTATTTTAGAGCTTGGGCTATACTACTCCAATAAGTGACAGTTTGTATTCTAGCCCCATTAATCCTTGCAGTGCTGCGTTATAAACAAACAATATAATGAAAAGACAGCAGCCAGAATCTTCTAGGATCCATGTCAGGTGTGAACCATTGCTGTGTAATTGTTTTTTTTAGCAGCAGTGAAACCAGACATTAACAATCTTCTCTGAACTAATGTAAAGTTATAGGAAGAATCATCATTTAACAACATAAGACAAGGATCAAGGACAAACTGCAACTTTGTGATATGTCATGTCATCCCAGATGTTTATGACTTTCTTTCTTAAGATGAACTCAAGCAAAGATTTTTAGTCCAGATAATGCAAAACAGAACCACTTCAGAACCCACACAAAGTGAACACAACGGTCAAATTTAAAATATTAGTATTTGTATCCTTCTTACATAAGCCTATCATTTCACTTAAGAAGACACGTTACTGCGTTACTGTCATATTCACTTTGTGTAGTTTTTGAAGTGTCATTTTTGGATGTCCCATACACATTATTTTTTTCCCTAAAACTCTTAGTTTGTGTTCATCTGATAAATGAAAGTCACATGGGATGGCATGAGGGTGGAATGGATGGAGTTTCCTTTTAATCCCTTTCCCTGTATTTTTTTCCCCGGTGTTCCTCTGTGCTGCATTTTAATTGTTGTTTAATTGTTAATTGTTTAATTGTTTAATTGTTTGACCTGTACCATTGCATTTTGTTTCGTTTTCTCCCTTTAACCAAACTTCTGAATGTCTGTCAGAAAAGAAAGTACTTCTACTTTTTTAATACTTGAGTACAATTTAAAGTTGTACTTTTTTACTTTTACTCAAGTATGTTTTTGGCCAGATACTTGTACTTTTAATTGAGTAAAATTTTTGAGTACTTTTTACACCTCTGCCCACACAGCTAATCTTTAGGGATTTATATGAACATTCAAGTAGTTGCTTATAGATCAGCTTATAGAATTCCGGGTTACCCCATATGCTTTCATTGCAGACCTTAACTTCAAGTACATAAAAAAGGAGGTACCTGGCAAGGAGTAATCTGCTTGAATATCCTGAAATGTGTGCAGTCCACTACCATTGAATATATCGCCAAATGTGAGCACATCTTTTGAGGACCAGGGGGGGTAAATGAAAGGCTGATTACCAGATAACAGGCAGGCATTATTCCAGAGAGGAGACTGGCGTGAGATTTTTTTTTTTACGTGACCGGTAATCTTTTCTGCATTGAACCAAGCTTTTAAGGTAGTTGAAATAATATTTCCAAACTTCTGATGTAAACTTCTTGAGCCAACACATTGAAGTCTATGGGGAAGAACACGGGCAGACTCAATGCTTCTCCAGGGTACTTTAGAGTGAGTGTCCACCCAGACACGCATGGCCCTAATTTGGAAAGCAAGGTAGTAAAGCATTACATTAGGAAGAGCAAGACCGCCATGTGGTTTTGCACGCTGTAATGCTGAAAGACTGACTCTAGGACGCTTACCGGCCCAGATGAATTTAGAAATTAATGAATTCATTTCTTTGAAAAATTTTGGGGGAGGAAAACAAAGGAGCGTGAAAAACTCTGGGTAAAATGTTCATTTTAACCGTGCTAATTCTAGCTTGCATTGACATTTTTAAGTTGTCCCACCCCTAATTTCAGAAAAATTTGTCTGAGCAATCCTAGGCAGAGAATCAGCAATTTTAATACCAAGATAGGTGCATGAATTAGCAAAGACAAGGCCACTAGGTAGAGAGGATGCTTTAGTAATGCTATTAAGTGCCATTAAGGATGACTTATCCCAATTTATTTTATAACCAGACATAGTGCTAAAGGAGTTGAACAAATGCAAGACCTCTGGTGGAGAGGTGTTTAAATCTGAGAGATAAAGCATAATGTCATCAGCATACAATGAGATGTAATGATGTGAGTTGTTGATAGTTATAGGTGTTATTGTTTAGCTTTGTCTAAGAGCTTGTGCAAGGGGGTCTAGTGAAAGTGCAAATAAAACTGGTGATAAGGGACAACCTTGCCGGCAACCTCTTTGAAGTGGGAAAGGTTGCGATTGACAGAAACCTGTTTTTACAGAAGCAAAAGGACATTTATATAACAATTGTATAATATTTAGGAACTTGAGACCAAATCCAAATCGCTCCAGAACAGCCCATAGATATTCCCATTCAAGTCTATCAAACGCTTTGAGAGTGTCCAAAGAAAAAATGGCGGCAGTAGCATTAGTAGTCTGAGTGTGATCAATAATAATAGTCGGCGTATGTTATCTGATGCTAAATGGCCCTTCAAGAAGCCAGTCTGGTCATAATGAATCAAATTGTCAATATATGGTTCCAATCGTGAAACCAATGCCTTGGCTAGGATCTTGACATCAGCTGATATAAGAGATATTGGACGATCGACTTAGTGGATCTTTGTCTTTAAGCAACAGGGTAATGATGGCTACATTTTGATCTCTGTGAAGTGTACCGTAATCAATGGCATAATTCATGGACTTCAGAATTAGGGGGCCCACAATATCCCAGCTAGACAGAGCTCTGGAGGAATTCCATCAGGGCCAGGTGATTTACCTTTCTGCAACAGTTTAGCTGCATTGTGGAGTTTTTCCAGTGTTAAAGGAGCATCCAGCGATTCTTGAGCAGATATTGGTAAAGTGGGAAGATTCAAGTGACTAAAAAAATCACTACATTCTCCTCTACCAAGAGAGACCTCAGAGGAGTACAACGTAGAGTAAAATGATCTAAACTCATCATTAAAAGCCTTTGGATCCGTAGTAATTTCACCAGAGCCATTTTTAATAACGTCAATGTTGGCTTTAGATTCACACACTTTGAGTTTCAGTGCAAGCAATCCGCTAGGCCTATCTGCATTAAAATAGTATTTTTGCTTTGTTCTATGAATGATAAACTCAGCTTTGGATATAGATAGAGAAGCATATTCTGCTTTTAATAAATATAGCTCCTGATTAAGCTTATCAGAAAAAGCACGAGTCAGTTGACGTTCTAGATCATGAATCTTTTTTTCTAGCTCCTCAAACCGTTTATTCCTAGAGGCCTTGACTTTACATTTTACATTTACATTTAGTCATTTAGCAGACGCTTTTATCCAAAGCGACTTACAATTGGGGAATACATCGAGCGATTAATCTTGAAGAGGCAATCAGACATACGAAGTGCTTGCAACACCAAGTCTCAGACATTGTTCAAATAAATACAAACTACCAAAGGAAGGAATAAGTAAAGATAATTTTTTTTTTTTAAGTTTAGGATGAAGTCAAGTGCTGTCGAAAGAGATGAGTTTTCAGTTGTTGCTTGAAGATTGACAGGGATCCAGCATTCGGATAGAGGTGGGAAGATCGTTCCACCAGCCAGGAATGGTGAATGAGAATGATCTAGAGAGTGATTTTGCGCCTCTCTGTGATGGTATCACGAGGCGTCGCTCACTAGCAGATCTCAGATTTCTGGAGGGGATGTAGTTTGTTAATAGAGAGTGCAAGTAAACGGGTGCTGAGCCAGTGGTTGTTCTATATGCAAGCATCAGTGTCTTGAACTTGATGCGAGCCGTGATTGGTAGCCAGTGCAGGGAGATAAAGAGAGGTGTAACATGGGCTCTTTTGGGCTCGTTGAAGACCAGTCGTGCCGCTGCATTCTGAATCAACTTTAGCAGAATATGAAATGCAATTACCCCTTAAAAAACATTTTATAACTCTCCACAACATCTGTGGATTATGGCAATGGGAGTTAATTTCCAATTAAATAATTAATAATTAATTTTTGTCTAAATTGATCTAGGAAGGAGGTGTCGTATAATAATGTATTATTAAAGTGCCATCTATTGACTTTAGAGACTTTAGCACCTATATTGATATTACAAATAACCGGTGAATGATCCGAAATCAAAATAGGCAAAATATCAATAGTACTGATGTATTGGACCAGGGAAGGATCAACCAGAATATAATCAATCCTAGAAAACGACTTGTGACGGGTAGAATAGAATGTGTAGGCTTTAGTATTATCATTTTTAATACGCCATGGGTCTGCAAGATTAAGCTCTGCAATTAAGCTATTAAGAGCTACTGACGAGGACGTTGCCACAGTAGAATCAGTGGAGGAGCGGTCTAACTCAGGGTGGACACAAGCATTGAAATCCGCACCTAAAATAATGTGATAATCATTTAAATTAATCAAGGTTCCAGAAATATTATCCATAAATTGGTGGTCACATACGTTCGGTGCATATATAGAGGTTAAGAGGACTTTGGTAAGACTAATTCTAATGGCTGCATACACGAACCGGCCACAATCATCTTTCCCCATAGAATCCACAGACAAATTTAATGATCTCTTATACAGGATTAAAACACCTTTAGATTTGTTAAGTGCACATGAACATGCCAACATCTTATAATATTTATTTTGGAAGCGATGAACATCTCTGTCTTTTAAATGATGGCTACATTTTGGGTTTCTTGGAGTAGCGCGATGGATACATCTTTCCATCGCAAAAATTCCAAACAACGAGTGCGCTTTACCGGTGAGTTTAACCCCCTCACATTCCATCTTAGAATATTAAAAGTAGACACATCGTGTACAGGTAAAATGACAAGTGAAGTGTAGAAAAGCCCAGCCCTCGAGAACCATTTGGGGAAAGTTGTAAAGTAAAGTTAGTTGCTGCCGCGAACAAAACACAGATGAACATTAACCAAACTATGTACATACACTTTGCAAGCCTCGAGGGTATAACGAATCCTCTGGCTAGCGTAGGGCTGCAGTTTACAAGAGCCGTGACTGCTCAATTGCGATGATCCCAACCACTACTAAGGAGAGATTATTATAACTAAAGTAGGGAGGAGATTCACGACTGTAATACAAATTGTTTAAAAAATAAATCACAAAATAAATTTCTATATAAAATCTCAAACTGCTCAGATATTTAGTAGCCTAGAAAAATAAAATAAAATACAGGGGGACCTACCTCAGTAACCAAGAATGTCCATAACCTATTTTGTGGCCAAAGAAAATATGAAAACAAAATAGCAAATGAGAAAGGTAAAATAAATGGCTTACAACAGCATATACAGTACTCGCTATGTAGTTTTATCTCTACTGAGTGATGGATTGCTCCATATTGTTATATCTGCTCACACACCTGCTACTCCCTCCAAACGTATGAGGGAGCTGTCTTCTAAATTCTAACGTCCGGTTCTGCCCTCACCTGCTCTTCTTACTTCATCCACTAGTGTATTTATAGGCCCAGATGGCCAGCACACTCTTGCGAAGTCTTACTTATCTTTTTGTTGTTAGCTGTCTGAGCCTGCTCTTCTTATGACCCTTGTCTGCTTGACTCTGCTTCAATAAATATGCCTCTGCACATGGATCTCGAGCCTCCCAAGTCTTCCGCACCACACATATCCATGTCAGCACAGCGGTCCAGTTGAGGAGGCAGTCCCACGGATGCTATAGTGATGTCGTTCCCAGGCCGTGAAGACAAAAGATACTGCTCGGCCTCCAGCGGCGAACGGAAGAGGTTTTGTCTCCCTGTATGAATGACCTTGAGTGTAGCCGGGAAGAGGAGAGACGACTAAATTCCAAGTGTATCCATCTTCTTCCGCACCTCAGTGAAAGCCTTCCTTTTCTTAGTGGTGTCTGCGCTGTAATCCGGGAAGAAATGAAGGGTTTCGCTGCCGAACTTGACCTGGTATGCGGCCCTCGTCCCATTGAGAATAGTGTGTCTATCGGTGAAGTCCAACAGTTTGAATATAACCGTGCGTGGCCGTTTAGACGGCTTGTCTGAGTAGATGCGATGTGTGCGTTCAATTTTAATTTCTCTGTTCGCGATGGAAGGTATCCATTTGGGCAGGTTCGCCTTTAAAAAGGTGATGCAGTCATCTCCCTCAACACCTTCTCTGAGGCCGACTAACCGTACATTGGATCTTCTGCTGCGGTCTTCCATGTCAGCAATCTTTAATGTGATGTCATCGAATTTAGATTTCAGATCGCTGATCTGATCCCTGTCTTTACGAACAGCCGTCTCGATGGTGTCGTATCTGGATTGGAGCAGAGATACCGATTTTCCCACCTGCTCGATCTACCCGGTTACGGTGGCGACTGCTTTATTGGAATTTTCAATTTCACGTTTCAGATCTAGAATCTGAGGCGTCAGCACATCATCTATAGCAGATTTGATAGCGACAGTGACAATTCTGTCTAGATCAGTCTGTTGTTCGCTCAGGGCTTGTTTCACTCCGGCCAAAATGGCGCCATCCAGCTCAGCTCGGGAGATAGCGGTGGAAGGCTCCCTAAATTTCTTCTTAATGGGAGAGATAGCTTCCTCCCGAGTATGAACAAGTGTGGCCTGGGTCGACATTTAGTTGTCCTTCAAAGACCTGAAAATATGCGAGTGGTGTGGAGAGCGTCTTTTCAAACCTGCACCGCCATTAACGCGTCACATGACTCCTCCAGCTGATTTCTTAAGTTTGTGACTGTCCTCCTATCCTCACGTGCAGCTGCTTGAACAGAATCGACCCGGTCACGTGTCTGCTTCGCCACGCTAGCTTGTCCCTCAAGCTCTGCTCTTAGCTCTTTAACAGAATTGTTGGTCACTTGTATGTCTGCACGCAGGTCACGCAATGCTGGGGAAGAGTACAGAGTCTACCGCTTCTCTTACTGTCGAGGCCACAACCAAATCCAACGTACTTTGCTGCTCTTTAAGTGCTAGCTTAATACCATTAGCGATAGCACCATCGAGATCCTCTTTGGAGATGATGGAATCTTTGAATTTTTTCTTTATTGGCGATTGCTCAGTCTCACTTTTCCGATTGTCTTCGACTGTCGAAATATCCATGATAGGTTAAATATAGAGTGGTTCGAAATTTACTGACAAGATTATATAATATTTGACAGAGTGAGCAGAGCGAAGGACTACGCGTGCATCGCTGTCGAAGGGTCACGTGATCTCCCCAACCTCTGTGCATTGACGCAGTACAGAAGCTTCTAACAGTCTGTTATTGAGCTTGGCATCTCTCAGTTCCCAGCAAAGTCAGAAGAGGAGACTCAGAAAACTTCATTTACTTCTGTGCTCTAAAAGAGATATATATGGGGGCAACAAAGGACATCACTGCATAAATGCAGTTTTGTATTTCTAATTAGCTGTTTCTGAGTATGCCCATTTTTATGATCCCATATGCGGATTATTATAATTAGCCGGCAGAGAAAATATGATTACATATGCTCTCCAGTGTTGGAGGACAGTATAAATCTTCAGCAAATGTTAATACAGCACTCTGTATGAAAGATATTCATAAATTATCATGGGGGATTTGATAACTCGAGCAAAGCTTGTATCCTACTCTTGTTTAGTGAAGGATTAAAGTATTTGCATCGGATCTATTATTGCATCAGTTGTGATGGTGCATCTTTTATATTGTTGATGCCGGAAATGTACAGTGGCTCATGAATGTTAATTGCATAATGTGATCGTTCCTCTCACAGAGCCAGACTTTGGCTATTGGCATAAAGTCTCTCCACATTGTAGCTTATTCTGGCCAACAATCAGCCACTTTGACGAGAAGAAACAGTCTGACCATTTAGAACATCCAGTCTTCTTCTTATGTGACATTTAGAGGTTGTAGACCATGTCTCAATTCTTACTTAATAATAAAACAAATCAATACTTTAGACCTACATACATATTAACATGAGATTTGATTTGAAGTCCAAATCAAAAATCTATGCATCTTGACTCCTGGAAGAGGACCTAGTTTGTGAGACTGACAATGGTGATTTGTAGTGTACAATCAGAAGTTTTGCCCCTGAATGTGATTCAGCAAGAACCTTGCAGATATGTATCCTCTGTGAATAATCTGACCTGTGATAGCACAGCAGCTCACTGTCAATTACTAGAGAAAATCGTACAAGCTAATGTAGAAGCTAAAGGTGATGAGATGTCACTCTGTTTTCTGTATTGATCTATAAGGAGAAGTACTGATATTCAGAGAAGATCAAATGTTTGAAATCTCTGTATTGACCTTGCATTCATACACACAGCCTCATCATAATTTCATGTGTCTTCCAAAATTCAAGGATGATCATTGTTCAGGAGGTAAAAAAAAAAACATACTTGATGGATTTTCTTATACATTTTGTTTTTCTACCAACTCCAAATCCAACTACCTCCATTTCTTTTTTAAGAGAGTCCTGAGGGTGTTTGGAGTAGCGCGATCTGACCCTGGGACAGAAATCAGATCATTGTTTGTCTCCTGTATTTCCCATGTTCCACAAAAATGAGACTCAAAATCCCAGAGGCTAGTATGAAAGTGGTATACATCACTTCTTAGCTTCCCTTGTGTCTATGATAAATAAAAATAAAAATCTGTTTTAAATTAATTTATTTCATTTAAAATTAATTACATAATATTAATCATTTATTTTTTAATTAATTTTAATCTTTTATTAATATTAATAATAAAAAAATTAAATGTATTTTCATTTCATTTTTAATCTTTATTTTTTCCTTTTTGAAAAAACAAAACAAAAAAAAAACAGACATTTTTTTCAAAGTTATTTCTTTTTAGAAAAGCCAGAAATGATTCATTCGTACCATTATTGTTTTAAGGAATTACAACACATGATATTTTACAACCTGAACTGACCTTGTCGTAAAAAGTTAAATTATCTGATGTTTTGTTGACCTTTGTGAGTTTTATTGTTTTAATCTGTTTCTGCATGTTTTTAAAAACAAAATAAACATTTTAATGAACCTTTTTTTTCACTATGATATTAGGACAGTTGTATGATTTTATGTCTGCGTGTTATCATAACATTTTCATATGCTATTTTTCACTTCATGCAGATGTATTCTATAATCCCTTGTGAACAAGTGTGCCTAATTTTATAGAATGTGCAATTGTAGAGTGCTTCAAAATTTTTAATTATATATTTTTTAAACGTGCTTGCAGATAATACAATAGTAATTATTTAAAAGGCCACTGTATTTTTTCTTATAAATAATACACTTTCATGACTGTTTCTTAACACACTTAAGTGCACTTTAAATTTGCATTACTACAGAAAGCACTTTTTAAATGTCTTACATTAAAGTTTTACGTTATGTTTTAATAATCTTTTGTCATATTTAAAGAAGCACACTCATTTTGATGTATTGACTAACATACCAAAACATGTAAAATACTTGGTTATATTTTTTAATTGTATAGTGTTTTCCATATTAAATGTAAAGTTAATGATATAGTTTCATACATGACATACAAGTTTTGATAGAAATTACATTAAAATATATTACAGTTTACCATAAATGCTTGTGAGTACATTCAGGAGTACATTTTAACCATATTTCAAAGACAAGAGAAGCAATCATAAAATTTTCAGTGGGTCAAAAAGGCCTCTGAAGTTCAGCTATAATTGCATTTAATAAAAATGTAAACTATAATACATTTGATTTGATCTAATTGCAATTAACATGTAATTAAGTCTCCAAAAACATTTAGTTTGCATATTCATAGTATTTTCTTTTAAAGTATATTACTTCTGTCATAAGTACTCTTTTTAAAAGTATGATAAAGTGTACTTCTTTTTCAAAATTTTTGGTAAATATGAGCGTCATATCATGGATCTAAACAGAGTTGATTAATGTCACAGACTCTTCACAAACAGATTTAAATGCTGCCAAAATAGGTCACATCCAGTATGATAATTTCACGTTATATTACCAATTGTATTATACCAATTCAACTTTGAGATCTTCAGTGGACTAGATTATGAGACTATGATGCCACTACTGATGGCATAACTGACTGCAATATCAGTGTGCATTGACTTGAGACCAGCAACCCTTTTGAGCACTCTCAGAATAAATCGATTTGATTAACTTTGACGGGAATAGATTAATGGCTCTTTTAGGAGCAGCACCGAGAATATACTTGTGGAAATTGGTTGTGTCTAGAATTACTTTGCTTGATGAGGCCATTCTTCTTGCCATTCTGCTGAAATGATTTTATAGTGGTGTGTGTGTGTATGTTACTATGATGTCAATGATTTTGATTTGTGGAACGCTGTAGATTATTACAGATTATGGAACTAAAGGAGGAATAAAGGTGTTTGTAATCACTTAAGGACAAGCCAAGACAATGCCTCTGATATAGAGATACTTTAAACATTGTGCCATAGAGAGACTGTATTCCTGTGATTTATGCCCAGTTGCAACAAAACCCTAGCCTGACTACGTCAGACTTTGTACTTACGCTCAATTTCATTTCGCTTCTGTACTCAGTCTGATATAGCAGACCATCTCCCAGTTTATCTCCGGGTCTGCAGCAGCTGGGCCAACCAACGAACAGAAGGCGGGCTGAGAGCCATGACGTAGACGCTAAGCGCCGAATTTAAGATTGTAGTTTAGGTGAGGGAAATCTAAAACAACAGCGGACATGGAGACACGGGATGCTATTCACTCTGTTGTGGAGAATATTCCCGGGATATGCCAACTGAAGCCCGAACAAGAGGTGATGTTGTGGCCCTATTCCCGACAGGTTTTGGGAAAAGTTTAATTTATCAACTGTTACCGATCGTCAGCGAGAAACTGGGGAGGCCAAAGTTCGGCAAGGCGAAAATTGTGGATGCGTAGATTTACTTCACATAATCTGCAAAAGTCGTTCACAGCCATCTTCACTTCGGTATTTCGCTCCATGGTTTTGTTTTCGCCGCATACCTGTGTTTACAGCGGAAGTTCGAGGTGGCCGAGCCGGCGAATAACATACGTCATAACAAACCGTTATATGATTGACTTACGGGTACACCAATGATTTTAAACTTCAGACAAGCGCCCGCCCACGAGAAAGTAAACGCTTGTCAGTTATGCCCTTCCAGACTCTGTCTACGAAGCAAAGCGAAGTAGCAGAGTTTGGTATTAGCAGGCTAACAAAACCCCTAAATTAAGAAAACATATCAATGGATGCCAAGTAAAACATTTCATTACATTTGAACCCTATATAGCTAACTTTGAAACAGCAAACACCAACATGAAACGCAGTAAAGACACTCTCTGTGGATGAACAGGCCCATCTATTCAAGCAAAACAATCATTAAATGTTAAGCTAACCAGCGCTAGTGGCAGCAGCACTCAATGATTTTATAACAACAGCACTGTTTAATCTTCTTTCTTGTGCAAAATAAATGGATTTCAAGCCATTTTCACATTTCTAAAAGAAATGAGTCATACTTCAGACTATTTTTATTTTTTGTCGAAAAAAGACAAAGTGGTTAGAAATTGATTAGTTCCTGCCTTTTCACTGCCTTTCTTACAGACAAACACTCACCAGCTCTATTTACTGTCATTTACCCATTATGTTCATTGGTCTAAACCACAGCTAATGCACAAATTATGGAAGTTTCATAACACTTTTTGTCTTTGATTCACACTCCGGCTTATTTTCAAATCTAAATGCTAATTGAATTCTGATCTGCATGTGAAGTAAAGCTGCCTGTCTGTAGATGTTACACAGGAAGTCTCAGACAGGAAGTCTGTGATCAGTTGAGAGTGACTGAGATGGAGCGAGGAGACGGCCAAATGCTGACTAATCGCTGATGTTTGATGGCTGCTGTGCTGTTCTGTCATAGCAATGATTTGTTGAAGAGAATCTCAGATATATGGGATAATATGAAACTAGCTGGAGGTGAACTTCAGTAGTACATAGCAAATTGCTATGCTAGACTAATTGGCTAACTGACTAACTTTTCTGCTGATAAGAGGTAATAATTTGAGATGAAAGCCAGGACTCTTCTCTCACAATCATTATCAGTGGCTTGATGGTTCATGAAGTTCTTTAATGTCTAATGTGGTACTGTGTTGTCTGTGCTGATTAAAGGTATTGCATGGTCTATGTGTCTTACAGCAGGAGTTATTTAGTGGTTAAAGGCAGAACGTTGCTCTATCCTATTTATTCTTAAAATAAATAAATAAATATATATATATATATATATATATATATATACACACACACTATATTGCCAGAAGTATTGGGTCACCCCCTTCTAATGAACAGGTTTGACTACTTAATTTAAGTAATTTCCATGAGTACAAATCTTAATGTTTAAGCATATAATGATATTCTAGGGAATTGTGTGCTTCTAATTTTAAAGCAACAGTTTGGACAGGACCCTTTTCTATTTTAACATGACAATGCCTCTGTGTATAAAGCAAGGTTCAAAAAGAAATGATTGATTTAGTCAGTGTGCTTAAACATTAAGATTTGTACTCATGGAAATTACTAAAGTAGTCAAACCTGTTCATTAGAAGGGGGTGGCCCAATACTTTTGGCAATATAGTGTATATCCTAAAAAAAACTGTTTGTGTTACAAAATGCCCACTCTCAGAAAAATAAGCCATCTGTCTCTTGGGTGCCATTTCAAAAGGTGTACAGTTTTATGTACACTTTAGCAATGGCGTATAGCTTTGGTTTGAACATTGGGGGGTGTGAGCTGTTTTAGTGTAGTCCTGGGTCATGCTCCCATGCTTATATTTATTTTTGTAAAATGGTCTTTTTGTGCTATCATCCACACCTGCAAAATTGGCCGATAACATAACTGCAATAAAGTAACAGCGTAGTTAATTACTTGTTTACATAGGATATTTATTGTATTTTATATTAATTAGGGACTTATAGGCTATAGTTTGACAGAATGTTCTAATTTACCAAGTCATGGGAAGTCTATCTAACTTAGTGTTTTCTTATAGGCTATTGATATTATTTATTTCATACTCCTTAACAGTTCATCAGGCTTTTAATGATTTAATCTATGCCATCTTTTGGAATATCTGAAGGTTTTCCCAGGTTTTCCCATCACTCATCATTAAATCCCATTTTACACATGGCTCTCAATTCTGACTTGTACTTGCTCTTATAATGTATGCCTACCATAGTTCTTAACTGTAGCATTTGTGTAGCAAATTAGCTTAAAAGGGAATTGCATATAAATAATTACAATTAATTATGATTAATTACAATTATTTATATCGGCTGACAGTAATAACTGTAGCAGACTTAAATTGCCATCAACTGATCTGTTCGTCCAGCGACCATTCAGTGTAAGTTCATATCAACTCTAAGAAAGGATATTTTCGTGGCCACAGAAAATACTTTCATACAGTATTAATGCATTAGAGCATGTAGTAAGGTTCGAAAATCGTAAAGGGACATTAATTTGCAAGGCAGAATCAGAAACTCATGTAATTTGTGCACACAACTTTTATTAACTAAATGCTAGCACACATACCTAATCTAAACAAACAAACAAACATACATACATACACTCACGCATATATAAAAAAGGGGAGCTAAAGTGGATGAATGAAGCCATTAAAGAAAACAGAATGCAGTTATGGAAAGAGTCAGTTAACCACCTGAGTAAAACCACCAGCGCCGTTTATAACGGGGTCTATAACTTATTACTAAACCTCTGTTTAGTTTAGTTAGATGTACCATACTTGCACTTCCATGTGTTGGCGAGTGTCTGGAATGCAGTCTCAGATGAAAGTCTTAATGGTTTCAAGGTTTTGGACTCCCGATCACGTTCTTCTGGGTTGAAGAGTGATGAATTCCACAAGATGTTATTTCTGAGATGTTCTGAGATAGAAATTTTCTTTCCAGGTAGAAAGTGAAAAAGAGCTACGAAAGAGATCATCTGAGGTCCGAGGAGCTTTGGTTGAATGCAAAGTCAAGGCCGCAAGGCCTGGCGCAAAACTTAAGGTTCCGGAAAAGTTCTAGCTCACATCCTTCTAGGATCTAACAGAACCGCAGACTGAGATATGTTGGAGCCCACCGGGCATGCCGGTACCGGCTCAGGCTCTCCACACGGGCAGCAATCCGGAGATTTAGCAGAAGAGCTTTTTCAGAAGAGCGCGAGTGGAACTGTGCGTGAGCCCTTTAAGGTCTGCGAAGAGTCACACCTCTCAGGATGAGCTTGACCAATGAGAAAGGCTGAATTTCCAAGCGGGAGTTTGGAAATACTGGGGGGGGTTATGACTCTTTGTCTGAGAGCATGGTAATTTGCAAAGGGGTTGGATTGGAAGTTGATATACAAACTATTAAAGATTCTTAGGACACTAATATGTTGCATAGGTATCAACATGTAATATTCACTCTCAATTAGATCATCCGAAGACGAATTGATAGAGACCAAACATGGTATGAGTTAAAATGATATTAACAAGTGATCTATCATAAGCATGCATAAAACAGTATACAATACACAAAAACATATACAAGAACAGTAATAATATACACAGTGACCTGAATGATATGTGTGTTTGTTCAAAGAAAGGTTTTTCTATGAATTAATTACAGAAGAGTCCATTTTTATGGCATAATGTCTTTCCTATAGGAAAGAGGTAGTGAGATGCTCTGCATTTGCATTCCTTTGAGCAATAAAACTAGTGTTATCTGATGGGTTGCCATGAGACCGGGGGCCTGAAGTCCTTGACATACCTACTGGCACCGAGTATGTGTATTGGGTGAGGGGTCTGTGACTATTTGTTAATCTAATAACTAATTGATTTGTTAAATCAAATGCAAAATTGTGTGTCTGATTGGTCCAAATGCTACATTTGTTATAATAAGACTAGCCTATTAATCATTACCAAGCCAATAATTACTTTTTTTTTTTTATTAATCTATACAGAATTTGTTATGAAGAAACAAAAGCCTGCACATTTAGAACCAATAGCTAGGCTACAACATGCCACAGTTGTAATATAAATCTATAGAGAAAAATCTATTCCCTTAACAGATTATCTATTATAAATTCTACAACAAGTTAGACTAAATTTTACCCAATAAATAAACCTACAACAAAACATGATAAATTCTAGTAAAGGCGGTCATGAGTAGTTTGAAAAGATTTTAATATATGTTAGTGCTGGTTCAAGACTTTTTTATTTGCCTTTTTAGAAATTATTCAAATTTCTCCATAGCATTTTAAAGTGGCTGTATCTGTACTTTCTGGTTTTGGTTATTTTCTTACTTATTATTTTTTAATGAATGACGCAAAGGTTGTAACATCAGTGCAAATTCTCATATTTCAGTGATAAATTCTCATATTTCACGTGACCATTAAACAATGTAATAACATATATAAATGAATGAACTCACCATGTGTGCATTTCTCTCTTTATTTGCTTATTAACATAGTTGTTAGACTTTAATCTTTAGACTTTAATTGTTTAGACATTAATATTTCAATAGATAACCCTAAATGTCAAGGTTACAAGGAATTTTTCATGCCAAATTGAAATATTATTTTTAAATTATTTTTGGTCACATTTTATATTAGGTGGCCTTAACTACTATGTACTTACATCAAAAAAATAAGTACAATGTACTTATTGTGTTCATATTGTATTGCAAAACACTTGCTATTGCAGTGGGATACGGGTAAGGTTAGGGACAGGTTTGGTGGGTAGGTTTAAGGGTAGGTTAAGGTGTAAGGGATGGGACAGCAGTGTAATTATACATTTAATTGCAGAAATTAATTACAGATGTAATTACATATATGTATTTTTAAAAATATAAGTACAATGTAAAAACATGTATGTACGCAATAAGTGCATTATATCAAATGATTAATTTAAATATAAGTACATGTAAGTACATTTAATTACATTTAAGTACAAATGTAAGTTAAATAAAGTGGGACCTTATTTTTTAATTTGCAAAACAATTTAGAGTCAAAATATTTTAGAATAGTTAATAAAAGTATAGATGGGTATGGAATGATGCCTGTTATATTGTTTTTCTTAAATATTAAATTGTTAAATCAAACAATCAATTATTCAATCAATCAATCAAGACACATTCAAGGGCTATGTCACCATATTTTGAGAATGAACGATTTAAGCAAAAGCCGCATTGAATACTCACCAGTGTTTCCTATAGAACCCTTCAAAAACCATCACTGCATACAAATGAAAAATAAAGAACAGCTTTGATATCCTTGATATACAGTCCCTAACAGTAACACTGGCTGTATGATGTCCAGTGAAGCAAACACTGCTACACCTTTATAAATAGTATCCTCACTCACTCCACAGAAAGTGAGAAAATCTTGCATAACATAATAGGCTGATGCAGAAGATACTACAAATGCTGATAGGGGCTGGTGTTCTGTAGTGATGCTGAAAAACAGTGAGATCTTAACTGAATAGATCAGGAGGTGTTATAGACCATTAAGGAAGGCTTAAAGACTGCATAAAGCATCGGAATCTGCAAGAGAAAAAAGTTACATAAATGTATGTCTGATTTGTACCGTAGAAAAGGTATGTGATAGTTCAAATCAATAAAAGTAAAAGCAGAATTTACTAAACTTAATCCTCAATAACCCATCCTTTTACTGATGGGTTTTCTTGGGCTTTATTAGAACAATGCATTGCTCAATAAATACCAAATTGGCCATGAAAGCTTGCATTAAAAAGCTACATGTTACTGAAACACATTACAGCTATCTCTTTTGTGAATCTTGTGCATTTGGATAGTAAATATTTCCACAGAAATGCATTTAGAATAGAGCAAATAGAAAAGAACATGTTGAACATGAACATGAAATGAACATGAGGCAAAAAAGCAGCTGCTCATCTAATGAATACACCAATTAAAGTCCATTCATTCATTATCGTATTTTCATTCATTCATTATCATATTTTCATTCATTCATTCATTCATTCATTCATTCATTCATTCATTTATTCATTATCATAATTTCATTCATTCATTCATTCATCCATCATATTTTCGTTCATTCATTCATTCATCACATTTTCATTCATTCATTCATTCATTCATTCTTTCATCATCATCATATTTTCACTCACTCACTCACTCAGTGACTCACTCACTCATTCATTCATTATCATATTTTCATTAATTAATTCATTCATTCATTATCATAATTTCATTCATTCATCCATCACATTTTCATTCATTCATTCATTCATTGATTATCATATTTTCATTAATTCATTCAGTCACTCACTCACTCACTCACTCATTCATTCATTCATTATCATATTTTCATGCATTCATTATATTTTCATTCATTCATTCATTCATCATATTTTCATTCATCATATTTTTATCCAGTTGCTTTCTCCAAAATATACTTGAAAATATATATCTTATATGCCAGTTAGTTCACTTATTATCGGTTTACAATTAACTGCTTAAAATTAAAACTGCACAGGATTACAATTAGCACAGGTTTATATTTCTTTTTTTTTAGAGGTGACTGATTATAGGCCTCACTGAGTTAATGAATCTCAGTTTGAGTGAACATTGACAAAAACAAAATGATCTACAAAATAGCACTTTTTTCACTCAAAAACTAAGATGCATAAGCTCAGATCAGTGAAGCCTATGACCAATCAGTTCCAAAAGGAAATACAAAACCTGTGCTAATGTTGACAAAAAAGAATGACTCCAAGATTTGGTCATATATAGCGTAATGAGATAATCACCAGCCATTTTTAAAATGCTGGTTATCTTTGACTGGGAACAGAATAAATGGTAACACTTTACAATAAGGTTCATTAGTTAACTACATTAGTTAACATGAACTAATAATGAACTGCACTTATACAGCGTTTATTAATCTTTGTTAATGTTAATTTCAACATTTAATAATACATTATTAAAATCTTGTTAACATTAGGTAATGCACTGTGAACTAACATGAACTAACAATGAACATCTGTATTTTTATTAACTAACGTTAGCGAAGATTAGTAAATACAGTAACAAATGTATTGCTCATGGTTAGTTCATGTTAGTTAATACATGAACTAATGTTTAACTAATGAACCTTATTGTAAAGTGTTACCGAATAAATAATAAATAAATAAGATAAAGATAAAGAATTTTCAGCACAGCACATTTAGGGGTAAATAAGGTACAAAGATACCATTTAGAAATTGTACCTTAGTGTACTACCTCAGCGACAGCTTTGTACCTTATTTTATGAGAGTGTAGGATAAATGCAAGAAGAAGAAAAAAAGGATTTGTGCTAGTATCCTAAAATTATGCTTTCAAAGACGTACAAACTCAAAACCTGTGCATTCCTGACCTTTAAAGCTATGGATCTGCTAGCATATATTATTATTATTATTATTATTATGGTTTTTATTTTATATTTTACTGTGCATAACCAACAACTACTCTCTTTACACATTTTCATTACCAACCATGTAAGCCTGCATGAAGTCTCCACTGAACAACAGACGAGAGAAACAAACACCCAAAATTGAAAAAAAACTTTTATTCACAACAATTTATTTTAGCTACATTTAATTAAAAAAAAAAATATATTAAATGTAGCTAAAATAAATTTTTATTTAATTTTAATTTTATTCTTACCTTAAAGAAATTGAGTAAATTCAATGAATAATTTTTTTCAGTGAACAAGCACAGTATTTCTCAGGCCTAAACAGAGAGTAAATGTCTGGTGTGTTTTTTTTTTGCACATAAGAATAAAAATACTCTGATATAATTTCTTTCTGTTTCAGTTTTCTCATACTTTTGAACGGCACTTTTCCAACAATAGAGATTTCATAGATTACATAACTGCAGGGCAAAAGTCTTCATTTGTAATTTATCATATACTAAAAATACAATACGTATCATGGCAAGCAAATGGTTGGGGTAATTAAATCGTCAAGGGAGACAAAGAGAGGTCTTAATTAAGTTACGGAAACGGCATACGCTAGAGCCCCAGAGGAATTTCCAGTGGAGCTTGACATACTGTGACTTATAATGTAATTATAGCTTTAATACCGAGCTAAAAACCAATGCAAACAAAATGCTTTGGCTTCTCACACTGTTTAGTCATTTAGACCTGCGGTCATAACCTAAAGTGATAAAGAAAGCTGTAAATGTGTGGAAAATCACAACTCAAAAAACATTATTCAGTGTTAAAAACACAAGCATAATTTGTGGCCAAATAGTTGTGGCAAATACTGTTTTCACTAGATTTATTCCTCCAGGAACATGTGTCACATGCAAAGACCTAAAAAATCTGTTTAAAAAGGTGGTAGTGATTATCATAACCTAATAATAGGCTAAAAACGAGGTAGGAGAGTCTTTCTCATCACCATTGTGTGAACAAGGTTTAGTGCTTTAGGGAGGCTGACCTTACATTTAATGCACTCTAAGATGATTTAGATGGAAAAACATCTGCTAAATGACATGCAATCTTGCACTGCTGCTGTAGGCGGAGAAGCACAAGAGAAGAGGGCATGAGTCAGCGGATCTCAGTCAGACCTTCATCTACAACAGCTTCACACCCACAGACCAAATTTACTCAGTGTGTCCACTGAATGTAGTTTTTCTTTATTACAAACAGAAATATATTAGAATATAAGTGAAGCCCAGAGTTCATGCAGGTCTAAGCAGTCAATGAAATCAGTGTGATTATTCAGTACTTAATATTCCTATTAAGCAATATGCTATACTGGTTAAAAGTTTGGAATAACACTTTAGTTTAGGGACAATTCTCACTATTAACTAGTTGTTTATTAATATGCATAGTACTAACATATTGGCTGTTTATTAGTACTTATAAAGCACATATTAATGACTTATTCTGCATGAACATTAGAACCCTTAATCCTACCCCATACAGTACCTTAACTTAACAGTTACCTTACTAACTATTAGTAAGCAGCAAATTAGGAGTTTACTGAGACAAAATTAAAAGTAGTTAATAGTTAGTTAATAGTGAGAACTATTCCCCAAACTAAAATGTGTCCAAGATTTTTTTATTGATTTAAAAAAAAACAAAAAACTCTTCTGCTCACTGAAGCGGAATTTATTTGATTAAAAATACAGTAAAAACAGTAATGTTACATTATAACAAAATATTACAATATAATACCAATACTTTTTCAGCAGCCATTAATCCAGTTTTCAGTGTCACATGATCATTCAGAGATCATACTAATATGCTGATTTGGTGCCCAAGTAACATTTCTTATCATGACTAAGGTTAAAAACAGTTAGTATTCAATTGATCAAACATAACCAGGAAAAAAATGTATCACTGTTTCCACACAAATAATAAATAGCAAAAACTGTTTTCACTGTTGACATAATAACAAAAACCATTATAAATAATTGAGCACCAATAATAATTGATAATAATTAAGCGCAATATATAATGATTTCTGAATGCTCAAGTGGCACTGAAAACCGGAGTGATGGCTGCTGATAATTCAGCTTTTCCATCAAATTAAAAAGTTGTATTTTAAAATACATTAAAATAGAAAAAAAGTTATTTTAATTTGCAATAGTAATAATAACTCTTCCGTAATAATAATGACTGAATCCATTTATTTAAAATGGCAGAGGAAGACATTATCCAAGCATATTTTTTGCTTGTTTGCGACCTTACGCTACTTTGCATTGTTCTTAGTAGATTGCACTGGTCATTCTGTAAATGAGATATTGCATTTGCATTCTTTACTATAATTTGTGCATTGTCAGTAGATCACCCCACCTTCCTCTCCCATTGGCGCTTTTTTGGAATTGTGCTTTTGCACTAATTTGCCTTGTTTAGTAAATCTGGCCCTTGGTGAGCAAAAAGAGACTTCTTCATTTTTCTGTAATGTATAATTATATATTTAAAAAAAAAAAAATCATGGCTGACCTGTTAAATAACAGAATCTGTTATTAATCTGTTGCCAGCAGCAAGAAGCATTTACACAGTATTTGACGTAATCTCACCCCATGTCATCTATTAGCAAGGTGGGCAAGTGTTACGACTGCGATAAGCAGGAGTCGAATCAAAGCACATCAGACTGCCATATAATCAAACAGAGGAGGTCAGGGGTGGCACATCAATATCCAGTTTCCAAAGTGACAGGAAAGTCTTTTTCTAATTATCTACAGGAACGGAAATGAAAAAACACCAATAAATAAATGTGGAGTGGAGACTTTAATCCAAGAGGTCATAAATTAATTAAGAATTTATTTTTAGCTAAAACTGGATTGCACCAGTGTTTCTCAGTTTTGTTCTCGCACATTTTGGATGTCACTCATTTCAAAAATATTTTATTGAGCATTATTATGCTTTCACACATCACATGATACCATAAAAATGTTGTAAAACACTATAGTTTAAGTATTAGCTGCCCGACTATTCTGGGAAATGACTACATTTGCTTGCTTGGATTCAATTCTGTGTCGCTTCGACAGAATGCCACATTTACTTTAAGCTCTTGCGTAGATATAGTTTGTTGGCATGCCAACCAGCAGAGACCAGACGTGTGGGCCTGCAGCATTTCGTCAAGGTCATGAAAAACTTGGTGACATAGAAAATGAGTCTAATGGATTGAGTCACAATG
This sequence comes from Onychostoma macrolepis, assembly GCF_012432095.1. Classification (NCBI taxonomy): domain Eukaryota; kingdom Metazoa; phylum Chordata; class Actinopteri; order Cypriniformes; family Cyprinidae; genus Onychostoma; species Onychostoma macrolepis. The sequence continues at coordinate 30,490,890 of NC_081155.1, forward strand.
CACACACAAACACACACTTATTCAGCACTTTAATCTTTTAAAATTGTTGGTTATAAAAATCCAGTTTTTTGTGTTTGCACTTCTGAGTGGAGCTCAGGAGGCAGAACGGTTCAACATGTATACGTCAGCAGTCACAGGGTGTGAGGCTGACAGATAGATATATTATACCATAATTATGCTAAATAAATATTGTGCTGGCTTATTCGAAAGCTTTTCCGACTAGCAGAAACATCTACAAGCTGATGTAGTTTTCATGGAACATTCAAATTTAGAAAAATATGATTATTTACATTTAACGTCAGCTTATGCATATAATTGCTTCTTTGCTCTAAATAAAACATTTTCTTTCACATTAAGCAACAACAACAACAATAAAGAAGTTAATCATCATTTGACCTCATTTACTCATTAGGCACTTATTGTTCTGAAAATTGTAGGCTTTTAGTTAATAGCATTTACACTCATTGACATTCAGAATTAAATCAGTTGTCTAATATATGCTACAAATATGCAGTTTAGTGTATAATACAGCAGATGCGATTATCATGGAGAATTGACAGTCACATGCTCTGGGAAAAATCTGTCCTTTCATACTGATCCAAGGCCAGCTTCATCTACCCAAAGCTTTATTTTTAACCATCAGAATAAAAATTTACTGAGTCTTCTAAAATCTTTCTTAGTCAGAGCCATGTTAAAATTTAAATTAAATAAAATATGGTCAGTTTGTAAATGTAAATCCATTTTATTGGATTGGATTAGGTGGTCATTAAGGAATCTCTGTATGTTGCCTGTTCAAGGCTCACATTCTCAGACAGATTAAGAAGGGCAGACAAATATTCTGAATACTTTAGATTCCACATGTTTTTGGACTCCTTTATCTTAACTTTAGCTAAATAGACCACTGGATAGCTTGAACTGGAGCATGACATTCTCCATTACAGTTAGCATACTTATTATCCAAATAAAGAACTGCAGGACACATTTTTCTGGAAAATTACTTATAATGAGTTGGTTTGTACCATGGAACTGATATAGAAGGGCAGGCAAGATAAATGAGCTGACAATTTCAATGCATTGAGTTCAGACGCGTGGGAATGTGATGGACGAAGCAGTGATCAGCTATTTGACAGCTGGGAAAACAGCTGCACACATTCCATAGCTGTGCCTGCAGGTGTTGAGTCCTGTCTAATTAGACCTGACCTGCCAGCCACTGTTAGCCAGCCTCAGAGTGATGGCACACAATCAGCTAATGTACCTGAAGCTGTAGCAGTTTATGCTGAAGAGCTTAAGATAGACTTCCTCTGTCAGTGAAAGCTCTGCCAGACCGTGCTCACTCAGTTTACAATATCTTTGGCAGGCAGACAGACTGAAAGTGGCTGTCTAAATCATCTTATCATTCACAAACAAAATGCTTTAGTTTTCACATGGAAATGCTTGGGTAAGTGACAAAATAAAAGGTTTGGAGGGTTTGTGGGGCTTTGTTATAATATTATACTATTTATTTAATAGGATTTAGACTAATCATTTAGTAGAGTGAGAGGGTCCTGATAAAATAGTGAGCATGTCAGTGTTGGTTGATCAATAATGAGAATCACATATGATCATGAATGAGAAATCTTACCCTAAGTTACAAAAGTTACAGGTACATCTTTTTACCTTATTTATCCCTGAATGGGACATTAGTACCTTAAAGGTAGATATACTGTATGTACAGCCCTACTGAGCACATAGCGTTCTTTCACCTATATTACACTGAGGGATGTTATTATTATTCAATGTATATTCAAATGCACATGGCCACTGCACAGAATGTTATATAATCAGGCCATGTGATTATAGGCAATGAAAGAAATGGAGGTGGTAATTTCATTTTGTAAATGTCCTTGCTATCACAGAACACATTTTACAAACCTAACACGATGAAGTCATCATACTAGTTCTTTGTCCATTGAACTTTCATAATGAATTCTCGCTGCATTTCAAAGAACTGTGTAATAGATAAAACATTATTGTCAAGTAATAGTACATCTGTGGTGTATTGTTAAAAGTGATGGATTTTCATACCTATCAGTCGTCATGTTGGAAATGGCATATTTTATGGATTTATTACTATATACCATTTTAAATGAATTTGCTCTTGTTGTAACTACCATTTTCTATTACTACAACTTCAGTATTGCTAAATTCCTTGTGTGAACCACAAAATTTGCATAGACTTTATTTTTAAAGTTTTTTTTAAACTTCATACTGTATTTTTAAACAGTCATGTATAGTGCATGTATCTTCTGCATAATATAGTTTTAAACTTGACAGTGTTTTATGTTACAATTTATGTTATTTAGTTATATTTATGCATTATTGTAGTGTATGTATATGCTGCATATATCATGTGATCTTTCATTGTATCATCTGTGTTATTATTAGTACATTTTACATTTTGCATACAATTAATAGCCCAAAAAGCAGTATTTTAGCCAGAAGCAATGGTATAAAATTGTTTTAATGATGGGTTTATTACAAACACACAGCTTTTCGCTTCACAAGATGTTAACTGATGGACTGGAGTCGTGTGGATTATTTGTGGACTGTATGGACTGACGGCTATGAAGGTAAATTTCATATTCACACTGCAGTTGTGAGTAAGTGATGTAATGCTACAAATAAGCATTAAGTTGCTTTTATTATTATTTATTCCCCCCTTTGCCTTATTCTGCACTGATAACTGAGGTCCATGTACCTATAACAATAATTTCAAAATGCTGGTATATTTTTCTTGTTACCCTCTTGTACTAGCAATAAACAGCTCACAAAGATTAAACCATTTTAAATGACTGCATATAAGCAACAAATGATTTAGTAGAGACTGTAACACAGAGAAGTACGATGTGGTTGCTATGGAAACATACAGCAGCTCTCTGCTCTTATCTGACATTGAGTTAAATCTAAAGAGAGATGCTAGAAATTCTTTACAATGAAAAACAACAGAGAATGAATCTTCTGATGCACATGCGCTTAGATGATGCACTGCATTTCCTGTCGTCGTGTCATGAATTTTTTAATCTTGATTTAAAAAATTGAAGGTGATACGAGGCACTGGCTGACACACCTGATACATTGTTTAAAAGAATACAGATTCAAAGAGTGCTTGATAAAAGACTCCTTCAGTGTCTATCGTTGTTAGCCATGTTGAGGGCGTCAAATATCTTACATGCACACACACACACTTGGGCTTTTCTGTGGGTTTATGAGTTGTGTGCGAGAGGCAGGAGAGAACCTGGGGAACAGGAGATAGCCTACGTGAGGACTCATATGGCCACGTACACACTACAAGTTTGAGGAGTGACAACCGCATTTAGCTGCAGTGTGTACGTGGCCATAAACATGATGAAGAGGGACAAAGAGTCAAATCTCTTCTCCTTCTTTTTTACCTTTTTCTGTAGCACAAAATATCTAATTATACAAATTTGCCATGCAACAGTTTGCCAAAAAGTAGTTAGACTGGGTGGCTCTCCAAGCTTGAAACAAACATAACCTAAGCCATTTACAAGGACAGTTCATACATTTTTCAAAATATTCTGGGTAACACTTTACAGTATGGTCTCATTTATTAATATTAGTTAATGTTTTTTTTTTTTTTTTTTTTTTTTTATTTTTTTTTTTTTTACAGATAGTTACATTAGTAAATGTTGAAAATTTTATACTAATAAATGCTTTAGAAGTTCAGGTTACGCATAAGGGATAATTGACGATGGGCCGTTGAATTATTAGAAAAATAATGCACACCCGAGGTGGTCGTTGCCGCATCAAAACTTCGGGTGTGCATTATTTTTCTAATAATTCAACGGACTGAAATCAATTATTCCGTTTATACTACGGTTGCCACACCTCGATCAGATTATATATTTCAAGGCATTCGTCCGGTTTTTCTACTTAAATCGCTATTGTGAGTAGGATTATTTCTTCCGCATCTCATCCAACGCCTCCGTTGCTAATTCCAAAACATTTTAAACCTAACAGAGGCTTGAGCCGTTGATAGCAGACTAATGCAGTCAATACAGTTAATAACTAAGTTATGAGAGAGAGAGAGAGAGAGAGAGAGAGATTACCTCTGTGTGTCTCTCAATAGTGTTCGGCAGCAACGTCTCTAGTTATAGTGAAACTTTAAATTCATTTTCTTCACGAACAGCACCGTTGTTGTTAACGTTACCTCGCTTGTGAGAAGTCATGTAGTTTTTAAGTTGTTAAACTACTGATAAAATCGTCAGAGTAGTGCTAACAACATTAGCGCGATGAAGGCCATGTTATTGAACGTTCGTCAGCATTCAACGGCCCCGTGGTATAATTTGTTTTAAGGTGTCCTTGTTGTAATGAGGTTGTCATTTAACAACATGTTTGCTTTAGGGTTGATTTTTATGCACAAGTTATTGTCTTTACTATAGTATGTACATGTAAGGTGTAACACTGCAAAATAAAGTGTTACTGAAGTTTATTGTTAGTTCATGCCCTTACAAAAAATAACTGCAGTTTATTGAAGCAGTATAAATGCAGTACAATGAAGTACAACTGGACAATTGCAGTATAATGAAGTATATAACTGCAGTTCATTAAAGTTCAAGAGCAGTAAAACTGAAGTACAATGAAGTGCAACTGTAGATTTGCTGTATAATGAAGTACAGATACAATATAACTGCAGTTCAGTGATATGCTGAAATGCAGGTGAAGATATCAGATGCAAAAACGTCTAAATCTGTCTGATTAAACTTATTTAATTGTATTTTTTTTATGAGCATTTTTTTAAATAAAGCTCCTATGATTAGGTTCAGTAATTTCACTTATGGCAATGAGGTTCTTTTCATTGGCAATAAAGTCTTATTGTATAGGCCCTGTACTGCAGTTATGCTGTATTGTGCAACATGTTGCAAGTGCTGTGGTTGGCAAGTGTTTTTTTTTTTTGTTTGTTTTTTTTTGTAATGTAGACTTCCTATAAAATATTCGTACAAAAATATTTGCCTATGGAATATTTCACTCGCATCGATTAATAATCCGCATTTGTGATCTTCCTTCGCGCCAAAGGTCGTTGTCCTGACAACGAGTCTCGCGAGCAGCGGATTACTTGTAACAGACAGTAAATCAGCGTTTTTTCCGTAGTGTCTACTGCAGGATGGATATAAAAGTATAAAACACGTTTTGGTTTGACAACATCGTTCATATGTGAACTATCACAATTAAAGCACAAAGACATAACAACATTACACTCCGAGACCTTTCACAAGTGCGACAAAAGAGAAGAAACGCTTTCCGGAAGAAGTTCATCAGGCGAGGTGGAGACTAGTCGACTCATCCAGTTTAGCGGTGAGTATAATGTCTAATGTCCTCATATATCTTTAGTTATAATTTTAGAGAGATGTAAAATGACTTGACTGATATCTTATTCAACCCGCTGAGATGAGAAGAAGATGAGAGGAAACGCCGCTTCTGTATCTGTAGCGCGAGCGGGTCTGTGCTCGAGGTGCTTGTGATAGAAAGACAAACAACTGCTTTAATGCTGTTTTACTACACTTTTACTATAATAAACACCAACATCTCAATCCAACCAGTGACAACCCTGTGTATAGATGTATTTAACTCTGCTATGGCTCAGCAATTTGTTATAAGCCGTTCTGTAGAAATTAGTAATGTCATTGTCCAGCTCAGTACAGTTCTCAATAGCATCAGTACATCATTTATAATAATGGAATAAACAAAATTGTACTGAATACAGTGTATTTGTTTGTTTGTTTGTTTCTAGGAGAGCATCAACCCCTAATTGACATGAGGAACAAATCATTGAAAAGTGTTCAGTGTACAGTGTACCCCTCTTTGCAACAGAGGAAGCATTAGGAAAGAGAAGAAGAGAGAAAGTGAAAAGGCACTCAACAGATGTTGGTGAGACTTTATTTCTGGAAATGCTTCAAATGTCACTCACATTCTAGTTAGCCACAAATGTAAACCTGATTTTAGATTTTAGTCTTTAAATGAGATCCATAACTCCAGCTACTTGTAGACCTACAGTCCTGTATATTTCACACTAAATTGTGATGCAGCCTGAATCATAATCACATCATTTTCATTTGTTGGCCAGAGGAGAACTGATCCCTAAACTAAACATACTTTCTCCCAAGGGTTTTTTTCTCCATTCTGTCACCTGACAGAGTTTGAGTTCCTTGCCGCTGTCGAATTTTGGCATTATTTGAGGACTAATAATATTCAGCAATATTATTGATCTGACTCCACCGGCACTATTGGATGAGGACTGAACTGAGCTAGATGATGACACCACTGCTATCTAGATGCACTGAAATTATTTTATATTTGATGATTTTTATACAGTTATTCGAAATTAACTGAGTCAACACTGATTTCAACTGAACAATGACATGTTTTACTGTTTAGAGCTGCTTCACAGCAGATGTGAATTCTGTTTGCATCATTATTTGTCTTTTTATCACTGTAAAGCAGCTTTGAAACAATCTGTATTGTATAAAGCGCTATATAAATAATGGTGACTTGACTTAAATTGGTTCAAATCTTCAAAAAAAAGTGCATGAAACAAGCAACCTGAATAAACACAAAATACAGTTTATTAATGAAACTTGCCTTTGTTTTGTGTTAATTTTCTTAGGAATATCTGACAATATTTAGTGCTGGATATACTCAAAAATAAATCAGGATTTTTTTTTCACAGCACTGTACACCAGCATTTATGTTTAGTGTGACATTAATGTGTGGAAATGGACATTTTATCAGTGTGTGATTGCTATTTTCAGGAAATGCACTGGTAACAACTAAAAAAAGATGACCAAACATATAATTCAACAGAAGATGATGGCTGTGGTGAAACAAGCACTCAAATAATGGTGAGCAGTAATCTACTTTATTTAATTGATCTTTTATTAACTATTATCTTTATAGTTTACTTGAATGTGTAAGTTGCATTGCTGTCTATGCAGGGTCAGAAAGCTCTCTGATTTCTTTATAAATATCTTTGTTTGTGTTCCAAAGAGGAATGAAGGTCTTACGGGTGTGAAACCACACAAGGGTGACTAATTAATGACAGAATTTTCATTTTTGGGTTAGCTGTAACAGGTGTGTATTACACAATTTTAATCAACGTCAGTGGAGGCAACCTGTTTCATGTCGAGTGGTTCTTTGCCTCCACCTCATGCATTAAAATCATGTAATTCACACCTAGCCATGGATTAGCCCTTATGTGTGAAGAGGGTTATAGGCTACACACAGTATTACATGAAGGGGGCACAATAACTGTGGAACACATATATTCTATATACTGTATTCTAGTAGTATTTAAATTATATACTTTTATATTTGTAAATTATGTTTTTTTTCTATTATTATTATTTTTTATTATTATTTAATTAATTTATTTAAGGTTAGAATTTTGAATGAAAAACCAAAATCATAAAGAGGGCAAATAACTTTGGAGGACTCTGTACACTATTTAAACATGATTGTGTCTATGCTTTTTTCCAGAAATGCATGTTATTGTGGGTAGTTGCATGGACTATCAGTGGAGGAACAGAAAGCTCTGAGATTTCATTATAAAGATCTTCAATTGTGTTCTGAAGATGAATGAAGGACTTGCGGGTTTGGAACGATATGAGGGTGAGTTATTGATGACAGAATTTTCATTTTTGGGTGAACCAACCCTTTAACTTCTGTTATCTGGAGTGTTTAAGACATTGTTAATGCTGACCAATATGCCATAAGAAATTAACTGGGAGTAGAATGAATACTTTACACAAACACTTGGTGACATCACAATTCAGGATTTATTTTAAGCATACTAAATATGCCTGTGGTGAAAAGTGTAACTGAAACTTGAGAATTTCTGACCAATTTTGTTTGTTTTTCCAGACTACATCCAAAATAGTGTTTCCACATCTGAGATGAAGGCAGTCATAAGAACCAAGCAAAACGATGAGGATAAGCTCTTCAAAAAATGAAACCTGTCTGAATAATGCAGGAAGAAATGTGCATGATTGTGTGATTTGTAAATAAACACTAAATACATTTAGTGTAACTCTCAGCCTGTTATTTTAAGTTTAAAGAAAAGTAAAATAATTTATTGTTGCATTGCTGTTTGAGACATTCACTGTTGTTTTGTACCTTAATTTATTATATTGCAGTTGTGTAAAATAAAACTTGTTATTCTGAATATTCTGGTTGCATTTCAGTGTTACTGTACAGCATTTTATTAGTATTGCACTTTGGTGGTATTGAATTATACTTCAGTTGTATTATATATTGCAGTACTACTTCAGCTTTATTGCAGTAATACTGCGGTTCTATTGCAGTTGTTTGTTAGTAATACTACAGCTCTACTGCAGTTGTATTTCAATAGTACTTCAGATGTATTGCAGTAAAACGGCAATAATGCAGTTTTTTCGTGTCCAAAAAACTGCATTTTTCTACATGTAAAAAAAAACTGCAGTATTACTTTTAAAAAAAACTGCAGTAAATTTTTGTAAGGGTGATAAAGTAATATAACCAAATTATAAAATGTTACCAAATTCTGTCTACTAATGTTCTTTTGTTGCTGTTGTTGTTGCATATTTGTACATTTTCTGTCTTGGGCAAAGCACAGAAAATGTGTATTCAATTTCATTATAAGCTATAAATAATGAAATTGTTCTGTATGAGCTGCAGCTGTATGGTATTTTTGGGAAGGCCAATAAGAAGACCATTACAATAGTCCACCCTGCTGGTGATAAAGGCATAAATGAGTTTCTCCAAGTCTTGATTGGAAACAAAATGTTCTTGCAGTGTTTTTGAGATGATAATATGCTGATTTAGCTATTGCTTTGACATGACTACTGAAAATAAGGTCTGACTCCAGAATCACATCAAGATTCTTGGCTTGATTTTTAGTTGTTTGTCCCCTAAAAAAGTCAAGGTATGCATTCACCTTAAGAACTGCATTTTTGTTTGTCACATACAACTGTTAATTTCATCTGTGCATTGACAGAGGGAGTCAATGGGGCTGTAGTCAATACGTGATAAGACTAGATAAACCTGAGTGTCATCTACACAGATAATATGGTTCTTTCTCATTATTTGACTCAGTGGGAGCATATACAGGTTGAACAAGAGTGGTGCGAGAACTGAGCCTTGTGGAACTCTGCATGTCTTGTATACTCACATAATAACCTCTACCCTTCTATGACCTGAACTATTTGAAAACCAACCCAGAAAGCCCAACCCAATTTAGCTCTCTCTAAAAGTATGTTGTGATCAACAGTGTAGTAACAGCACTGATATTTTGCCAGAATCAGTATAAACCAGATTTTCCAGGTATCCATTTGAGTTCAGCTGGTTTAAGTTGTTCAGCTAATCGAAAACAAACTTTTCAATGATCTTGCCTATAAAATTAAGATTTGATATTGGTCTATAGTTTGGAAAAGTCCAAGAAAGAAGTGAGGTGTTTACCACTTCTAAGAGATTTGAGTTTGATCTTTTAAGGTACTATAATGTCTCTCCAAAAGATGAATAAATGTAAATTATGATAGAATTTACATTTCTGGATGAACTATTCCTTTAAATTGTAATAGATCTTATAGATTGGTGCCCACATTGCATTTAGTTTAGGCCTGAAATACAGTGCCTATTACCACAAAAACATATCGAGTGAAGCTGATTACCAAGAACATTCACATCATTGTCTGGCTGCTGTCCACAATCTCACTAGACAGTTCTGAACTGGCATTTCCTCTGAATATCAATAACATTCACTCTGTTCAAAGTCACCCTCAAAGTTACTAAGGTGAAAGCTGTGAGCTTAATAGAAAACTCACAGGGTCTCATCAGCAAAGGCGTTGAGTCAGCATACAGAGAGGAGGTACACCGACTAACAGACTAGTGCAAAGTCAACAACCTGTCCCTGAATGTGGACAAAAAACAAAAGAGATGGTTGTTGACTTTAGGAGAGCACGGAGAGACCACTCCCCGCTGAACATTGATGGCTCCATAGAGATCGTAAAGAGCACCAAATTCCTTGATGTTCATTTAGTGGAAAGCCTAACCTGGTCTCTTAACACCAACGCTATAGCAAAGAAAGCCCAGCAGCATCTGTACTTCCTATGAAGGCTGAGGGAAGCACAATCCCTTCCCCCATCCTCACCACTTTCTACAGAGGGACTATCGAGAGCATCCTGAGCAGCTGAATCACTGTCTAGTTCAGGAATTGCACCTTCTCAGTTTGCAAGACCCTGCAGCGGATAGTGAGGACAGCTAAGAAGATCACCCTCACCCTTCAGGCCCTCACAGTCAGACTGTGTGACAGCTTCTTCCCCCAAGCCATCAGACTCCTTAACTTGATGACTTCATGAAGGGATAAGAACTACACTCACATACTGGAGAGGACTGTTACCACCCACTCTCACAAACACATTACCACATAGTTATCTACCTCCACACATCCAAAATTTTTGTATTGCACACTCAACTGTATGTCATGTATGCTGCTCTCTATTTCTTTGCCTGGCTCCTTGTAAATTAGTACTGTATGTCTGTCATGCTGTTTGCACCGTTTACTCAGTATGCACACATGCACTTTATGTAGCCATGTGTTGTCTGTGTAAAATGTTTACAGTTCTTATTTTAATACTGTTTAGTGCTTTTTTTAGTTCTTACTTTTTATTTAGCCATATTCAATATAATTTAATTATGTGCAGTTTAGTTTTTTTGTTGTCCAATGTTCTGTTTTGTCTTATGTAGCATATTGGGCCTGGGAAAAGGCTGTTTTGTTTCACTGTATACTAACTGTATAGAGCTGAAATGACAATAAAGCTACTCTGACTCTCTGACTCTCTAACTCTGAACTCCCTCTCTCTTTCTCTCTCTCTCTCTTTCTCTCTCTCTGTCTCTCTCTCTCTCCCCCAACTCATCATGACAATGCAAAGCAGTTGAGTAGTTTTCTTGCTTTAATTCACATTGTAAAATAATAACAAATGCTGCTGTGTCCTCAAATAAGTGTCCTAATAAGAACATGTTGTGTTTGTCATGAGGGGGGAAAAAAATGAGGGAACATAAAAAATTTGGCTGTTGTTGAAGGGAACAAAAATGAAATCCAATTATCCAGTAGTTATTTATCTGCCTTGTCTTCGGAGCAAATATCCTCTATGAAAATACTCCAGTTGATGAATTGATCAATACTGGTGGTGGTGTATTGCAAGAACTCTGCAGAACTATGTGGGACGATAGAGAGGCTTAAAAGAAAATGAGTGTAATACAATAGAGAGGGTCTCTAAAGTGGCGTGCTGATAAAGCAATAGATCAGTATCTGAAGAAAAATATGTTTTGGGGGATTTTTTTGTTTTTGGACTTCGTTGTCAGCATTGCGTGTATTTGTATTATTTTGCTAGGAGACATTGTGTGTAGTGTGGCTATTATTGACTTCTAGCACCATGGACAACATCCACATTGGTTCACACTCTCCACTTCAGCACCATGGCCAGCTCTATTTAAGTGAACTAACTTGAAAATTGTCATCATGTACTCATTTTTCCATTCATCTTGGGGACACAAATCTCATCACTTTTGTCCATCCATTAAAAGTGTAGATAATTAACATTTTCAAGCTTGAAAAAGGATAAAACATTTTTGTTAAAGTAATTTATATAAAGCAATTTAAGCAGCTTAATCCAAGTAATTTATTTGACGAACAGATTTAATTTAGGTTATTAATCACATACATACAGCACATTAAAACCTCATTGGATATTGAGCGTCACAGACGTATGTTTGTCCGATGGGTTTGGAATCACATAGGGTCATGAGGGTGAATAAAAGACGACTTCTTCATTTTTGGGTGAACTATCAGTTTAAGTCATATTCACTGAAAATTCTCTCTGCCAAAGCCACGTGGACTACAAAAATGGAGATTCTGACATCACATCATTAATATCAATGGTGCCATATTTATTTTGAGAGCTACAGTGAAAAGTGAAGATTTTTGAGAATAAAAACATACATTTTGACCCGTTTGTTGTGTATATAAATGAATATATAAATTATATAATGAATTTATAATGCTTTCTTTTTTTAATTTACTTTTTAACAGCTGCTGCCCTTTTTCACTTTCATTATATGGCAAAGATTCAAAAGTTCACTTTTATGTTTCACGGATTAGAGAAAGTCATACAGGTTTGGAACAACATAAGGATGAGTAAATGGTGATAGCGTTTTCATTTCTGGGTGAATCTGGGTGAAGTATTCCTTTAAAAAAAAATTAAGCTGTGACTCCAAGATAAACACTTTAATTGGAGTCATAGAAGTGCAAAACTCATTAGAACCTCATCAGGAATGGAGGAGAATATGGCTATGATCAGCTGCAACAGCAAATTACTGTTTTATAAACATCTGAACAAATTAAAAAGCTTACATATGTCATTTATAATTTTCATAAATACAATGTAGAACCTCTCCAATATATCTGGCAAAGCACCATATGCCGCAGGCTAAACGATGCACAGTTCCACTCATCCTTTATTCTCCTGTTCTCACACAGTAGGTGGCACCTCTGTGATCAAACTGTCATTCAAAGGGAAGAGAGAGGCAGTTGCAATGGACCAATGAATTTGGCTGCTTGCCCTGTAGTTAATGTCTCTCTCTCACACACACATTTTCCTCCCCTCTCAGCAGCAGAAACAGTATTTATCACTGACTGCAGTGGTGTGAATGTATGAGACAGCTTAGGAATCAATCTCACTGTCTCTTGACCAGGGCTTTGCGTTGTGTCATACTCGTATATGACATCTCACATGATTGTATATCTGAGCATGCTAATCTCAGACGGTCAAATCTTTATTAGTGGTTTTAACTAACATGGTCTTCATTAGCCTTGAGAATAAAATGTGGATGTTGGTGTGTAAACAGTGACAACTGTATTTTTAATGTGGCAGATCTGCACAAACAAGACTGTTCTTTCCCCTCTCAAACTTTCAATGACTTATTTTCATGTCTGATCATATTATATGTCATTAATTTTTTCTTGTCTTTTCATTCTTAACTGCAGTCAAATATATTTAAGTCCTTCATATTTATGTAGCAAGCGCTTAGTCATGAACAAAAATTAAAATAGACACATATGACTATGCGCTATGGTTTGGCATCTGGACGTCTGAAAAATTTGCATCTGAACTATTTGTGTGTGTACCTAAAAGTATGCACTTAACCATATCTTGTGGACAAATTTATACCCAGAAGTAAAATAAACCTGACAAAATCTCCTTTTGTGAATGTGAACATATACAGTGAGGAAAATAAGTATTTGAACACCCTGCTATTTTGCAAGTTCTCCCACTTAGAAATCATGGAGGGGTCTGAAATTGTCAGCGTAGGTGCATGTCCACTGTGAGAGACATAATCTAAAAAAAAAAATCCAGAAATCACAATGTATGATTTTTTAACTATTTATTTGTATGATACAGCTGCAAATAAGTATTTGAACACCTGTCTATCAGCTAGAATTCTGACCCTCAAAGACCTGTTAGTCTGCCTTTAAAATGTCCACCTCCACTCCATTTATTATCCTAAATTAGATGCACCTGTTTGAGGTCGTTAGCTGCATAAAGACACCTGTCCACCCCATACAATCAGTAAGAATCCAACTACTAACATGGCCAAGACCAAAGAGCTGCCCAAAGACACTAGAGACAAAATTGTACACCTCCACAAGGCTGGAAAGGGCTACGGGAAATTGCCAAGCAGCTTGGTGAAAAAGGTCCACTGTTGGAGCAATCATTAGAAAATGGAAGAAGCTAAACATGACTGTCAATCTCCCTCGGACTGGGGCTCCATGCAAGATCTCACCTCGTGGGGTCTCAATGATCCTAAGAAAGGTGAGAAATCAGCCCAGAACTACACGGGAGGAGCTGGTCAATGACCTGAAAAGAGCTGGGACCACCGTTTCCAAGGTTACTGTTGGTAATACACTAAGACGTCATGGTTTGAAATCATGCATGGCACGGAAGGTTCCCCTGCTTAAACCAGCACATGTCCAGGCCCGACTTAAGTTTGCCAATGACCATTTGGATGATCCAGAGGAGTCATGGGAGAAAGTCATGTGGTCAGATGAGACCAAAATAGAACTTTTGGTCATAATTCCACTAAACGTGTTTGGAGGAAGAAGAATGATGAGTACCATCCCAAGAACACCATCCCTACTGTGAAGCATGGGGGTGGTAGCATCATGCTTTGGGGGTGTTTTTCTGCACATGGGACAGGGTGACTGCACTGTATTAAGGAGAGGATGACCGGGGCCATGTATTGCGAGATTTTGGGGAACAACCTCCTTCCCTCAGTTAGAGCATTGAAGATGGGTCGAGGCTGGGTCTTCCAACATGACAATGACCAAGCACACAGCCAGGATAACCAAGGAGTGGCTCTGTAAGAAGCATATCAAGGTTCTGGCGTGGCCTAGCCAGTCTCCAGACCTAAACCCAATAGAGAATCTTTGGAGGAGCTCAAACTCCGTGTTTCTCAGCGACAGGCCAGAAACCTGACTGATCTAGAGAAGATCTGTGTGGAGGTGGGCCAAAATCCCTCCTGCAGTGTGTGCAAACCTGGTGAAAAACTACAGGAAACGTTTGACCTCTGTAATTGCAAACAAAGGCTACTGTACCAAATATTAACATTGATTTTCTCAGGTGTTCAAATACTTATTTGCAGCTGTATCATACAAATAAATAGTTAAAAATCATACATTGTGATTTCTGGATTTTTTTTTAGATTATGTCTCTCACAGTGGACATGCACCTACGATGACAATTTCAGACCCCTCCATGATTTCTAAGTGGGAGAACTTGCAAAATAGCAGGGTGTTCAAATACTTATTTTCCTCACTGTATATATAATTATATAATTGTAATAATGCATAAAGTTTCCTGTTAGGGTTAGGTTATAGTATTTATAACTACAATAAATACTATACAATAAAACAATAGAATTTCCCCATTTAGACACCTAAGCAAACCAGTGTGTTTATGTGTGTGTGTGTGTGTGTGTGTGTGTGCGTATTCCCAGGAAAATCTCATTAAGAGTATCATTTTGGTAACAAGCACACACAAACCAAATGAAGGAAGGAAACTGTAATGGCCTCTGACTGAAATCCAACACATCATTATTTTTCCATTCCTCAACTATAATTGTTTGTCTGGCCAAAAAAAAAAAAAAGACATTTGTAAGAATAATGCGTGATCTGTCTATCATGGCTTCCCAGCGACCAGCAGAGAACACATATTTCAGTTTGTCAGCAGTAAACACAATCTGAAGATGGTGATTTTCCATAATGACTCCAATTGAAAAGCTAGACAAATGTGTTTGATTGATCCTGAATCATTTTCCACACACTGCCTGAGAAGAAAGTTTCTAATGGGTTCTACATGATTTTCAAATGCATATGCTGTTTGAACGTCTTTTCACAGTTATAATTACAGGGCTTGTCAAATTTGACTTGAGAGGGAGCTGAAAAAACAAGATCAAGGCAAAAAGTCATTTGAGGTGATAATTTAATGTTGCATTAACTGCTGGGGTCTAAACTTTCAGACAGGGTTTAGAATGATTCTCAGTCCATATGCACTCCAATAATCCAGAAGTTACGAAACAGTGCTGCATTTCTGTGAATTATACAATGGAAGCTTCCATATCATCAAAAACTTTCATATAAATGTATTTCAATGTTGCGAATTAGCTTAAAAGGGAATTGTTTATAAATAATTACAATTAATTATGATTAATTACAATTATTTATATCGGCTGACAGTGATAACTGTAGCAGAATTTAATTGCCATCAACTGATCTGGTCGTCCAGCGACCATTCAGTGTAAGTTCATATCAACTCTAAGAAAGGATATTTTCGTGGCCATAGAAAATACTTTCTTAAGTATTAATGCATTAGAGCATGTAGCGAGGGTCAAAATCGTAAAGAGACATTAATTTGCAAGGCAGAATCAGAAACTCATGTAATTTGTGCACACAACTTTTATTAACTAAACGCTAACACACATAACTAATCTAAACAAACAAACAAACATACATACACTCGCGCATATATAAAAAAGGGGAGCTAAAGTGGATGAATGAAGCCATTAGAGAAAACAGAATGCAGTTATGGAAAGAGTCAGTTAACCACCTGAGTAAAACCATCAGCGCCGTTTATAACGGGGTCTATAACTTATTACTAAACCTCTGTTTAGTTTAGTTAGATGTACCATACTTGCACTTCCATGGCTGTTGGCGTGTGTCTGGAGTGCAGTCTCGGATGGAAAGTCTTGATGGTTTCAAGGTTTTGGACTCACGATCACGTTCTTCCGGGTTGAAGAGTGATGAATTCCACAAGATGTTATTCTGTGTTCTGAGGTCCGAGGAGCTTTGGTTGAATGGAAAGTCAAGGCCGCAAAGCCTGGCGCAAAACTTAAGTGTTTCAGAAGAGTTCTAGCTCACATCCTTCTAGGATCTAACAGA
Organism: Onychostoma macrolepis; assembly: GCF_012432095.1. Taxonomy (NCBI): domain Eukaryota; kingdom Metazoa; phylum Chordata; class Actinopteri; order Cypriniformes; family Cyprinidae; genus Onychostoma; species Onychostoma macrolepis. The sequence continues at coordinate 30,507,412 of NC_081155.1, forward strand.
ACCGCAAAACTGAGATATCTAGGAGCCCACCGGGCACGCCGGTACCGGCTCAGGCTCTCCACACGGGCAGCAATCCGGAGATTTCGCAGTAGAGCTTTTGCAGAAGAGCGCGAGCGGAACTGTGCGTGAGCCCTTTAAGGTCTACAAAGAGTCACGCCTCCCAGGATGGTCTTGACCAATGAGAAAGGCTGAATTTCCAAGCGGGAGTTTGGAAATACTGGGGGGGTTTATGACTCTTTGTCTGAGAGCATGTTAATTTGAAAAGGGGTTGGATTGGAAGTTGTTATACAAACTATTAAAGATTCTTAGGACACTAATATGTTGCATAGGTATCAACGTAATATTCACTATCAATTAGATCATCCGAAGACGAATTGATAGAGACCAAACATGTTACAATTAGAGTGATATTAACTAGTGATCTATCATAAGCATGCATCAAACAGTGTACAATACACGAAAACATATACAAGAACAGTAATAATATACACAATGACCTAATGATATGTGTGCTCATTCAAAGAAAGGTTTTTCTATGAATTAATTAGAGAAGAGTCCATTTTATGGCATAATGTCTTTTTCCTAAAGGGGATATGAAGTGAGTGTTGCTCTGCATTTGCATTCCTTTGAGCAATAAAACTAGTGTTATCTGATGGGTTGCCATGGTACCGGGGGGCCTGAAGTCCTTGACAGTCCTACTGGCACCGGGTATGTGTATTGGCTGAGGGGTCTGTGACCATTTGTTAATCTAATAACTAATTGATTTGTTAAATCAAATGCAAAATTGTGTGTCTGATTGGTCCAAATGCTACATCAACTTCAAAAATATGATACTGACAGACTGTGTACATGCTGCAGTTTAATTCTAATACTGATTAATCGATAGAGGTGTTCATTATGACACGTAACAATATTAGCTTTTTAAATATATGCTTTTCACGAAGAAAAATTGACAGAAAATGTGCAGTCTGGGTAAAACACATTTTAAAAAGAGTGAAGAACAATAAGGGAATATGGATTATTGCTGTAATAATGAAGTGACAATAAAAGACTTTTGCTGTCTGTTTTATTGGTGAATCTGTTTTACTCACAATGTAATTCTTAATGAGCAAAAAAATGGTTTGCTCTATTATTCCATGTAATTTCTGTTTTTATACTGAAAGAAATTGTCTGGAGGTATCATCAAAAAGCTTTATTTCCCCACCCAAAAGGACTATTTTTTTCCACCTACAAACCAATTAAGATAAGAGCAGACTTTGAAAAGATAAACTAACCATGCTTCAGGGACACAGTATCTCTGTCTCTGTGTTGATTCAGGCCTCCAAGGACTAAATAGAGATAATTGTGTTCATTATGAAAGGTCATTCAATTAACTTTACAGACATATAGACAGGGCTGATAGATAATGTTCAGCGTGGCAACGTGGCTAACTCCCACCAGCATCCATTAGGTGACACACAACACTAATCAATAAATTAAATTACACACGTGTGTGAAGAATACACAGACTACTTCAAATCGAAGTGAAGGAGGCAACATGTGTTCACTGAGCACAAGGACAATGGGCTCCAAAGACATTGTATTGAGACCACAATAAAAATCTGGTATTTATTTCTGTCTTTCTATGTCTAGGAAAATTAAAAAAAATTAAAAATAAAAATAAATAAAAAAAGTTTTGGTATAAAATGAATCATACATGTTCAATATTCTGCACTTGCTATTTCATTAATGCCACTAAAACAAAAGGGGACATTCCAAATACTAAAGTATTTTAAATTTGTGTTAACTTTTTATATGAACTTTTCATTCAAATATACACTTCACAATATTAGATATTAGTTAAAGGGGTGGTTTATTGCAATTTCACTTTTTTAACGTTAGTTAGTGTGTAATATTGCTGTTTGAACATAAACAACATCTGCAAAGTTGCAGCGCTGAAAGTTCAATGCAAACAGAGATATCGTCTTTTAAAATTCTGGAAGTTTAATGCCTACAAAAACGGCTGGTAAGGGACTACAACGAACTACTTCCCGGGTCTGATATGTCACTGACCCAGATAAACCCCGCCCTCGGGAACATGTAAGAAGGGGGCGAGGCCATGCTGTGCTGCTTTAGAGAAGAGAAAGCGAAAACTAGGGGTGCACGTAAAAATCTATTCATATATGAATCGCGATTCTGTCTTCTAACGATTCTAATGGATTCACAAGTTTCAAAATTAATGTTCTAAAACAAAGGTATTCTCAATCCTGTTCCTGGCGTCGCCCTGCTCTGCATCTCTCTCTCTCTCTCATTCAGATCGTCAGATCAGCTCCATTTTCACATAGCAATGAGAAGCGTTATACATGGACGCGTGTACGGTTGCCGTACTGTATTAAATCTTTAATCAGAATAAAACCGTATATTAAAAGCTAACATAAGTAGTAACGTTAGCATTATAACAGCCAATCTAAACGTATGAGACAACAAACAAACAAACATACCATTAAGAGCCGTGCTTGCACAGGTTCTGCGCGATCCTCTTCACTAATATCCTCTGCGTCTCAATCGGGCTCAAATTGATAAGCAATATAGACGTTTCTATATTGTTATAAATCATTGTTTACAATACAACTGGAGCACATGCTGCTGAGCTGAGGGGCGGGTCATTTAGAAGCACGCTCAGCGGTTTAGTGAATCACAACACACTGAGCCAGCTAACCAATCAGAGCCCATCATGTATTTCTGAGGGAGGGGCTTCATAAAAACAGGAAGTAATCGAGGCGTTTGTCAGAGAAGGGACAGAGCTGTGTGGAATAAAGGTAAATTATATGAAAAATAATGCGTTTTTAAAAAAATGAAACATGAACACTTGTTAGACTGCACCCCATAAACACAATCAAGCCTAGAAAAAAACAAGTAAACCACCCCTTTAACATGAATTCCAAGAGTTAACATTAATTGATGCATTAACTAATATTAACCAAAAATTAGCAATACAGTTCTAGTTAGTTATAGTGTTTACTCATCTTTGTTAACATTAGTTAATAAAAAATACTGTTCATTGTAATTTCATGTTAGCTGAAGTGCATTAAATTATAAAAAAAAAAAAAACATATATATTTTTAATGTTGAAATTAACATTAATTATTATTAAATGCTTTTTAAAATATTTTTCATTGTTGGTTCTTGTTAACTAATGCAGTTAACTAATGTTAACAAATGGAACCTTATTGTAAAGTATTACCATTGAAATTGTTATGAAGATAAATAAAATGGTGTTAGAAAAAATGCAAAAACAGAAGCATTTTCAATAGTGGTCTCAGACTTTTGGATCCCATAGCATGTTCTGAAATACTTTCGGTTAACCATTTAGGAGAGCTTTAACATAATTTCATATAGAAAGAGAATAACAAACATTGAAACACACAGCAAAATGACGCCAGCAGGCAGTTTGCCTCCTTCCTATTGATGTGTTACATCAGAAAGGGCCAATAAACATCAAATAAACATCAAATGATTCACTTCTTTCGAATTGTGAGGTTCTCTCAGTACAGTATTCAAAAATATTTGCATTTCCATAAAATGAACCTTATATCGGCAAAGGTTTAAATTTCAGACTTGCGCTAAGTACAAAATGTTAAATTTCTCTTGCATGATGACTGCATGATCTCATTGTTATCGTAACCATGGAGATGAGTTGCTTATATAGAGCCAAACTGACTGGAATGACCAGAGTGGAAGAAGACCAGCGAGAGAAATAGAGCAGAGAGTGCCCTAAGTGTCAGTGAATGTAATTATTACTTACACTGAGGGACTGGGAATTTGATTAGCATGCTCTTCTGTTGATCATCTCTGCTCAGCGGACTAGACAACGTGATCTGGGTGTCAACGAATAAGGCATTGTGAGCAAACAAATACTGAACCTTCGCGCATTAACTTAATCACACATGTTAGTTCAACTGAAACTTAGTGGATATATTATACTACTGTAAGTGATATTACTAGTGCATAACTAAATGGCCACAAATGGTCAATACTGTTGAGAAAGAGATTATATTACATAAATAAGTGAATGTGTATGAAACATGAGGTCCCTAGAAGGCGTATCATCCCTTTAAACTATTTATAAATAGATTTATTTTATTTTATTTTTACATAAAGCAACCCACAGTATCCAAGAACCACAAACCTGGTCTTAGATCAGCACTATAGAGCCAACTTCATTACTGTTGACTGAACCTTTTAATTCAGGGTGTGAAATGGGAATTAAATGATTTTTCTACTCTCAGCCACTGTCAACAGGAACCTCTGACATTCATGACAGGAAATCTCATTAGTTTAGCACAAACCCCTTCAGTTCAACAATGCAATAACCATGCATCCAATTTCAAGAAACCAGCAACAAACATATGCTAAAAGAGATGTATACCAGATAGGCAGCATGTAATTTGGCCTATCTGAGCCACAGAGAGCAGTTCATGTGAAATTTTTTCTCTACAGTGTAAAAATAATAATAATGATGATAATAAATAAATAAATAAGAAAGAAAAGTAACTGAAAAATTGTAAGCAAAAGTTTGCATGGCGAACCCCCCAAAATGATTTCTCATTTTGATTAAATAATAGATTCCTTTATGTAATTTAATTATATCAGTATTGTGTGCTTCATCTGTTTGTTTGTTTTTTAACGAGAAATGTGCATATCATAAAGAGAACTTTTATGAAAAAATTTTACAGAAAATAACTAAATCTTTTACAGTAGTTTTCTGTTATTTCAAATTACATTCAAAACTTAGTATAATTACAAACAATATCTGTAAATTAACAACTTGACTGTTATTTTAGGTACTATATCATTAAAGACAAATTACAGTAATTTTTCTTTTTTATACAGTATTTTTTGTATTATTTTAAATTATGTTCAAAACTCTGTAAAATTACAAACAATATCTGTAAATTAACAACATGACTGTTATTTTAAGTATTATTCCATTAATGACAAATTACAGTATTTCTCATTTTTTTATACAAAAAATTACTGGATTATTTATACAGTATTTTTCCATTTTTCTTAAATTATGTACAAATTTACATAAAATTACAAAGGTAATCTGTAATTGAAAAATGTACGTAGCTCATTATATTAAAGGTTTATGTCCATACTATCAATTTAATGTTCTTTTTTGTAATTTTAAAGTAAATCTTATTCGTTTTATATTTAAGTGTATTTTTACATTCAAACTCTGTAATTTTATATAGAATAGAAATATATAGAAGAGAAAATCAGCCTTAAAATCCACAAATCATGTAACCGTGCAATAAAAAATGTATTGCATTAAAAAAGTTTTATTTTTATAAAGAAAAAAAATCAACCAGTAAAGAGTGAGTGTATAAAGTATACAGTCTATAAGAGAAATGTAAAGACCACTGAAAAATAGGCGAATCAGAACATAACACAGACTGTGACGTAACAGTCGGGATCACTAATAGTTACGGCCCCAACATTTGCATATACCCGCCCATGTTCTAGGCCAGCCGCCAGCCGAACCACCAGAGGTTCTGCAGGTATTGTGAAGAAACAAGCGAGGACAACAGTGAAAATGGCAGATCATGGAAATAAATGTTATGTTCCAGGCTGTGCAGGGGATGTGAAGTGCAGAGATGGGTTGATGTCTGTATTCAGAAAGGCACGGAAAGCAAATAACGCGAGCCACTAAAGGGACATGGTTAACTTCTTGCTAGCGGTAGCCTGTTACATTACAGTATATAAGATTTCACTTACCACATAAACAGAGTAAGGAGAGATGACTGAGGATGATGGCGAATGATTTACAGATCCTGAGCACCACTGACAAGCATCTGATCTTATAAAATGTGTGGTAAGTACTGCTGCTCCATAGTAAAAACAGAGTATGTGCAATCGCGAATCTCGAAAATGAAAGTGAAAGTAAAAAGCGATAGTGCATTCGAAAGCAGTTTCAGTGCCCAGCACAGAGTCCCGCATGGGTCCTGTTTGATAAACCCGCACCCGCCCCGCACCCGCAGTAGTTAACCGAATACCCGACCCGTTATCCGACAGCAACACTAATTTAATTCCGAACCCGACCCGACCCGTTTGACATAAAACCGCGACCGAACCGCACCGCATTAAATCTACATAAGGCAGACAAAACACCTTTATTTTATTTTTAATGTAACAAGCAATTAACAAGTCATTCTGAGTTAATGCGTTAATATTTTAATAATAAATAATAATAAATTTAATAATAACATTTAACACACGCAGCCCAACAAGTTAACAGAGAGAGAGAAAGCACCATTCAACGTGTAAACAATATAAAACTATTGCGGACTAAAGCTTTTATTTAAACTGTGAATATTAACTACAGAAAAGCGAGCAAAGAGCGCTCCCTTTAATGTAATCACTAGACCTACAGCTGTCAATCAATGTCAATACAGCTGTCGATTGGCTACAGTGCTCAGTGTTTGCAAATCCCGCTGTAGAAGCCCGGTCTTCAGACAGAGCGCGAACACAAGCACGGGACAATTTGAAAGGAGCTGCTTATCAGCGTGTACTGGATTAAGTCGAAATAGTCTTGGTTATAATTGTACCCGCAACCCGCCCGTGCCTGTCACCAGTCCGACCCGCACCCGCACCGCACCTGACACGTCAATATTATTCCACCCGTTACGTCAATTTTTGCGGTTCACCCGTCGGGTACCCGCGGGTACCCGCCCGCGTGCAGGACTCTGACCCAGCATATTAATAGCGGCTCCCTGATGCCCACATTTTATATACAGTATAATTACCCGACGATATAACTGCGAGAGAAAATATTGAAATATATATTTTCCTCCCTGTGTTTCCTTCCTGCTGTGTGAGAAATGAGCCGCACTGTGAAACAGCCAATCAGAAGAGCTTAACATTGAGCCGCACTGTGAAACAGCCAGTCAGAGCAGAGCTCAACATTATTATTCATGACCCTTCCAAATAAGCCAGTAACAGACCAATTTCAATTTAGGGAGAAATCCTTAGGGTTGTAAATGCACATGTAAAACCGTTTCTGGAGAATTTTTGCCCTTACCTAAGCCACTTCTATGTAGATATCAGAGAACAATTTAAAATATTGTATCAATGCATTCTATGGCACCTTTAATTTCTTTTTGACTGAGTAAAGAAAGACATGAACATCTTGGATTACATGGGGGTGAGTACGTTATCAGGAAATATTTATTCTGGAAGTGAACTTGTCCTTTAAGTTAAATATATTTAATTCAACATTTTGATGAAACTGTTCTACAGGTGCATCTCAATAAATTAGAATGTCGTGGAAAAGTTCATTTATTTCAGTAATTCAACTCAAATTGTGAAACTCGTGTATTAAATAAATTCAATGCAAACAGACTGAAGCAGTTCAAGTCTTTGGTTCTTTTAATTGTGATGATTTTGGCTCACATTTATCAAAAACCCACCAATTCACTATTTCAACAAATTAGAATATGGTGACATGCCAAACAGCTAATCAACTCAAAACACCTGCAGAGGTTTCCTGAGCCTTCAAAATGGTCTCTCAGTTTGGTTCACTAGGCTACACAATCATGGGGAAGACTGCTGATCTGACAGTTGTCCAGAAGACAATCACTGACACCCTTCACAAGGAGGGTAAGCCACAAACATTCATTACCAAAGAAGCTGGCTGTTCACAGAGTGCTGTATCCAAGCATGTTAACAGAAAGTTGAGTGGAAGGAAAAAGTGTGGAAGAAAAAGATGCACAACCAACCGAGACAACCGCAGCCTTATGAGGATTGTCAAGCAAAATTGATTCAAGAATTTGGGTGAACTTCACAAGGAATGGACTGAGGCTGGGGTCAAGGCATCAAGAGCCACCACACACAGACATGTCAAGGAATTTGGCTACAGTTGTCGTATTCCTCTTGTTAAGCCATTCCTGAACCACAGACAACATCAGAGGCGTCTTAACCTGGGCTAAGGAGAAGAACTGGATTGTTGCCCAGTGGTCCAAAGTCCTCTTTTCAGATGAGAGCCAGTTTTGTATTTAATTTGGAAACCAAGGTCCTAGAGTCTGGAGGAAGGGTGGAGAAGCTCATAGCCCAAGCTGCTTGAAGTCCAGTGTTTCCACAGTCTGTGATGATTTGGGGTGCAATGTCATCTGCTGGTGTTGGTCCATTGTGTTTTTTGAAAACCAAAGTCACTGCACCCGTTTACCAAGAGATTTTCGAGCACTTCATGCTTCCTTCTGCTGACCAGCTTTTTAAAGATGCTGATTTCATTTTCCAGCAGGATTTGGCACCTGCCCACACTGCCAAAAGCACCAAAAGTTGGTTAAATGACCCTGGTGTTGGTGTGCTTGACTGGCCAGCAAACTCACCAGACCTGAACCCCATAGAGAATCTATGGGGTATTGTCAAGAGGAAAATGAGAAACAAGAGACAAAAAATTGCAGATGAGCTGAAGGCCACTGTCAAAGAAACCTGGGCTTCCATGCCACTTCAGCAGTGCCACAAACTGATCACCTCCATGCCACGCCGAACTGAGGCAGTAATTAAAGCAAAAGGAGCCCCTATCAAGTATTGAGTACATATACAGTAAATGAACATACTTTCCAGAAGGCCAACAATTCACTAAAAATGTTTTTTTTATTGGTCTTATGAACTGTTCTAATTTGTTGAGATAGTGAATTGGTGGGGTTTTGTTAAATGTGAGCCAAAATCATCACAATTAAAAGAACCAAAGACTTAAACTACTTCAGTCTGTGTGCATTGAATTTATTTAATACACAAGTTTCACAATTTGAGTTGAATTACTGAAATAAATGAATTTTTCTACGACATTCTAATTAATTGAGATGCACCTGTATGTTCTTCGTCAGTACAGCATTTTAAATGTAATTGTGCTGTATTTCTTAAAAAAAACTGAAATGTAAAATTTTAATTTCATATGGCATTTGTACAGACTTTGTATTTTGTCTTCCAAATAAAACTGTTCATTTTCCATCTTGAGCATGTTTTGACACTTTATTGAAGGTTTTTGATTGTAATGATTTGTAAAATAACAGTGTTTCTCTGTAGAACATTTAGTGCAATCATTGTAATAATTTAGTAAAAATCTGTAAAATAAGGGTTTTACACTGTAAAAAACAAGGCATAAACAAAAAAACATAAAATTAAAGTAAAATATCGTAATTGAAACAAGAAAAAATCCATAAAATACGTTTTTTTCTGTAAAACCTTTAATACATTTCTGTAAAATTGTTTTTGCACTTTATTTCTATTAAGATATTTTACTGTAATTTTATGGTTTTTGTTTGGCAACAGTGTACTTGAAACTGCTGACAACATCACTTGATCAGATTCTATTTAAGACATAAAATCTTTGCACACAGACTGTAACATTTAACATTATCTATATTGTCATTTTTTATTGCAAGTAAGCACAGAAAAAAAATGTTGGTAAATAGTCCAAGTCAACTTATCTTATTTGGAATGCCATGATTAACATTAAAGGAGATGCTTGACAAACCAAATATACGCTTAGTATATGAAATGTTTTCCTTAAATGAAACTAAAATAAATATATTTCATATTTAGAGAGAATAATAAAAGTAAATAGTATTATTTATATATAACAGGCAGTATTATTACTTCTGTCTAGGTAAGATTGGTATTTTCACTTGCTGATATTACATGATATATAAGCATGTTCAGAAAAATGCATTAGAAATTCAAAAACTTTAAGACAATTCCTTTTCATGCCAGTTTATTTAGTTTTCTATAAGAACTGATCTTTTGAAGGCCCACTTGTCTTCAGAGAAATAGATGCACATTAATGTTTATATGGCTGGTCATAAATAAACTGGGACAGGCCCTCTATGCCCCATTTGTGAAAACTGGCTATTTTAGCCAAAATATCAAATAAATAAAAATAAAAAAAACACTAACAGATTTAGGAGCAGCAGGATACTTTATTAACCACAACTTTCGACAATTCTTTTAATTGAGATGTGATACAACTTTTTTTTCATATATTCTCCACATTATTCAGTATGTTCAGACCTTTTAGTCCTTAGCTAGGCATAGCTATTGAAGCACAATTCATGGATTTCTTGGTTTGATGGTCAAGTTACCAGTTAGAGTTCTGGCTATTTTCATCCCTGCCTTTTTTCTTTCTTTTTTTTTTTTTTTGCTCTAAACATAATCAAAAGGCCTAAAGTTAGTTCTGACTTTTCTATCACTATTCAATATAGCAATCTCCCTGAAGCATTCAGAACAGTGAGAAGCTGCCCAGTTACCAGTACATAAACCCTGGGAGTGTATGTTTGAATTAGTGGCAAGCACATCACACATCTCCAGTGAAGGTACACCAGACTATATACTTTTATTAATTATAGGGACCTGAATGCAATTACAGTCAAATATCACCTTGTCTTTACTGTCCTCAGGTATATAAAAAATAGGTGAAGCTTGGGTATTTACAAAAATGATTTACTGTACCCTGTCTATAATTGAATTTAAATTAAGGTGGTGATAAATGGATCATCTCAATCATTTAATTCTTTGAGTAGACTGTGGGTAGTCTGCTGCCATGTTATGTTTTTACTTTTGAAATGCTGGTCTTATAATAATTGACTCATATTATTAATTTACTCTATTAATACACTACATATTACAGTATTGCCGTATTAGTGTAATGATATTGGTAAATGCACTATGTTATGTATGCATCTTCCAACAGTCAACAACAGTGAGTTTTGTATCATCATTTTCTAACCTAATTTTTCTGCCATACACAAAATTCGATAATCCACAGAAGATTCTGTTCAGATGGACCAATCATCAAAATATCTGTTAAAATGTAAAAAGGTTCAAATGTACATCAGAATGTAGGCAGAACCTTAATAAATGGCTCTAAACCAAACAGATTGTGACAGGGCTGTGACACCTTCACCATGAAATGTCAATCTTTTTGGTATGTTGTCACAACCTTGTTAGAAAGTTGTCTTTGTTGTGACAATGTTCTGTGTTGCTTGGGCCTATGAGAATCAGTTTTATGTCAATACCAGCTGTGAATTCCACATCACCACCATTTAATTCATTAAGGTATGTTCTCAGACTCCAGGGAATTAATATCGATCTGTTCAGGTCCAGTTAGTAGCAAATTGTACACAACCAAAAACTGTGAAGGAACTGAAGAAGTTCTTGGTATTTGTTGACATATATTGTAGAATTATTTGGAGTTTGAACATAAGACCAGCACATCTGCCTGCTTGCTTGGTAGCACCTCAATATCAATATTAGTCTAACATGTTGTTATTGCTTGTGATGTTCCTCATTTGTGAGTTTCTTTGAGTAAATCCACAATCCACAGCATCAAATATCATTTGTTTTATGGTCTTAATCCATAAATTGAAAGATTCCACCAACTGCACTGTAGCCAAAAAAAAAAAGAAAAAAAAAACATAAGTATTGGGCTGAAGCTGACTCACCAGCTCATTCACAGGCATACTTCATTTGAATGCATTCTGAGCTTTCAATTTCTTATTTTACCATGGTCAGATAAAGTTCTGGCTGTAGTCCAGTGTTAAAACTGCTGTCTGCTGTAAAATATCAAGTGCACTGCTGGGCCAGCATCTGTATAATTGTCCTGCACTTTGGCTGGTGAACTTGAATATTAGCTGTACTCTGCTCTTAAGTTTGTTTTGTTTGTTTTAAGAGAAATGTAACAGCTCTAGGACACAGTGGCCCAGCTGATATGTTGCTGACCAACTGCAATTTTGTAAGAAGTGTGCAAGGAGGTCACCAGGTGGGAGAGGAAATGCCAACAAAACCAAGGGGTAGAAGTTATTTTTAGCTATTCAACATGGGAAACAGGTTCCCCTTTATTTTCAGGAACTCTATGTTTATTGTTGTCACAATATCAAAAATTAAATAGTACCAGTAAAACGTCACAGTTCTCATGAAGCTTGTAGCAAAAACCATTCACTCTATAACACTTCCTTTAACTATACAGTAAGTGCTTTATTTGTCTGTTTAAAAATTTCAGGAGTGACAATAATTTAGAGGATTTGCTCTCGCATTTAACCAGGGTTGTCATTCCCTGACACTTCGATCCTCTTAACAGCACAAAACACAAAACTTTTATTCATATTGTTAATAGATTATATACAGAAAGTGAATAAAGAACTCTGTATTATCTCTTTATTGTCTTTATAATCAGTGAAGCTGGTAACCCCTTCATTTCCCACTCTTGTGAAAACTCACGAGTTTGTGCTGAATGAAAATGTTTCAAGCAGTATTGAGTGGACTCTGATTAAATGTGTTCACATGATCAGCAGACATGTCTGTGATTGGCTATGATGCTCAAAGCTGCAAAAACATTGTAAATCTAAACAACTGTAAATCTAATCCTTGACACTCTTCAGAGCACAAACACAAATATGCATGGGACAGTTTGGAAAATTGGAACTTGGTACTACTGGTACCGCAAAATGTCTGGTATCGAAATGTCTGGTTACATTTTTACAATTTCAGATTGACTTGGTAAGTACTAAGTACACCCAAACTGATATTTTCCCCATATTACTGTATTAATTGGTCAGAGTTAATGCCCCGTGGTTCATATGACAGGTGGCCATAGTTATAGTTTCTTTTTGCATCATTCTGAGGATGAGGCCTGGAACCATTCTGTTTTGTTTCCATGCTTCAGGTCTTTTAGCTAAAATAAAATAATAACTACCAGTACAGAAATATGTTATTTGGTAAAATGTTTTTTTATTTATTTTTTTGACTTTATTTCATTTGGACAATGAAGCCTGGTGGTGGCTGTGTCTGAGTATTTGTGGCACAAACAAACATGCGTGACCTTTTTAGGTGGTGTAAATTAATGTTATTCCCTGAGTGCAACTCCAAGGGTGGTTTGGCGATTGTATAAATATCTTAAAACTACTCTTTGCCGCCACCTAAAGCAGGTGTGGCATTTGGAGTGAAGGAGACAAATTGTTTTTATACTTTTATATTTATCTTAAAAACACACACATTATTTGAAATTCAACAGAACACAATAATACAGTGAGACACGCAAATTAAATGTCACATTCATTTCACCTAAAGGTTGTTTTAAACAATGAAAAGTATTCCATTAGCCTAGGAAACTATGTCATCTTATCTGCAGGATGAATTTTCCCTGTGTATCTTAATGAAATTAAAGCGCCCAACTGACATTCAGATATAACAACTGAATTATTATTCTTATACATATCAGTTCTGGCTTAAATTAACATTGACACAGAGGTCAGGTGGTGTCAGCATTATCTTAGTGCAGCAGGAATCATATTTGGCTAAGCACATCATGTATAGTGCTACTGAACTGCCAACAGACTGAATATTAATCACACTATGTAAGTATATAAAAGAAAAAGAAGAGAAATATTTATATTTCCTAAATCAAATTAAAAATGATTATATTAAACATTTTCTGTTTAGATTTCACAGAAGCCATAAATAAGTTAAAATTATTTATTGACAAATGGAGGGTTCTTTCATTTTCTTTAATTTGGGTCAATGCCATTAAAATGATCTCACTGCATCACTTTTTCAGAACCTACCTTCAGAACCTGTTCTCACTGTGGAGAGGTAAAGGACCGACCATGGTTAAGGACATTTATGAATATGGAAAATTTGCCTCTTGAACTTTAGTATAAAATCTTTGACCTTTCTCAGTCACAATTTTTTCGGTACAGGTGCGCCACTTCATAAGACATTATTTTACTGAGTTTCAGGATTTGCCTCAAGATATTGGGTCAACCCCCTATGGTTAAACATGTCTTCAGATCACCTCAAAACAGCATGAAAATGATACTGGAATTATCTCAAATGAGATTTGGGAGGAGGGACAAATTCATACTTGCTCTATTAATGCAAGATTACAACTTATACAGTTTAAAGTGCTGCACAGGTTATATATTAAACCAAAACTAAACTCCATAAAATTTTATCCTTCAGTTTCCCTGTTATGTGATAGACGTAGAGCTCAGATGGGATGCATACTCTTTTGTTCTGCCCTGAGATTTCTGAGTTTTGGAGGAATATTTTTTGGTGGAGCAAATGTATTTTATTTTAGGTATGGTGGTGGCTAAAAGGGCGATTTTGATGGATTGGAAGTCGACATTAACACCCAGCTTTCATAAATGGCTAACTGAAACAGTTGCTGCCCTCAAGCTTGAAACAAATTGTTTTTCTAAGATTGATGCATCTAAAAAATTTGATAAAATCTGGGGCCCCTTCTTTACTTTTATTTTTAAGAGTTGAACTTTGCTTGGGCATTTATGTAACATAGATAACTTCAATACTTTATTTTACTCCATTTTTAATATTTTGTTTTCCGGAAATGTTGAGAAATTGTTTGTTTGAATTCCGGAAATGTTGAGACGTTTTTTATAATTTGAATAAAAAGAAAACTAAAAGACTTTCAAATCACATGAGCCAATATTGTATTCACAATAGATCGTGTCGTGACTCTTTGAACAGTTGTATTTTGGCCAGAAGCAATGGCTCAGATGTTTTGGTTAAAAAGTTCAAATGTTTTGATAGATTTGTTCCTTACAAACATGCAACTTTTCACTTCATAAGATGTTAACTGATAGACTGAAGTCATGTGATTACTTGTGGATTATTGAGATGTTTTTATAAAGGCTAAATTATATAATCATTTGTAAAGCTAAATTTCTTCAAACCTGTTCCAACAAAGAAAAAAATTCATCTACATCTTGGATGGCCTGAGGGTGAGTCAATTCTCAGCAAATGTTTATTTTTGAGTGAAGTGTTCCTTTAACATAAAGGCCATGTGGTTTGATATGATATTCATACATTATTATATAGCTTGTTTGTCCAAAACTGTATAATATTAAAAGATTTGACTATTTTATTCTCCTTTACACCTTAAACAGTTCAAACTATCACAAGGCAATACATTCCAATCAAGCAGCACATTAGGAATGATTACAGTGTTGTCAGGGTTCAGATTTAAGCTCTTCCTCAGTGCTCCATTACATTCCATAGACCGCGGAAGAACAGATCATCTGCTCCTCCATTAACAGGCATTACCCTTCATAGATCAAAGCACAAGCACAATATCTCTGAGAGCAAGAGATGGCCATTATGTAGGGCTGGGTTGTGTAAGGTATGCCAATCGATGCCTGTTAGAGCGTTTGAAGTGAATAACGTTATGGCACAAAAAGAGATCTAAAGGCCAGCCATGAAGACGATGCAGTGCAGTGTGATTACCCACTCTCTTAACTGTCCTGTTTTCATTGTACAGGGCTGATCACAGTAATAGTTCACTGTCCATCAAGACCAATACATCATAAACTGAACTGGGGGTATGCATAGTAGTATGGCAATATGCTATTCAGAATTCAGCCATTTACTTCCTGTACGTAAAATAAGGGACACGATTAAATATTGCGCTTGAAATATCCCCTTTTTTGGCCTTATTTACACCTCTATTTTCAGCTTTTGTTTGTCTTAAACAATATCAGTGCAGATTCTCAGGAGTTCATACATTCTTGGTAAGAGCAAAACACAATGATTTTTAAAACATGGTCACCTTTCCTCTTGGAGGAAAAAAATGAGATCATTTTTAAAGTAATCTCCCAGGTGAAAAAGACGTAGTATTAAATGTATTAAAAATATACTTGAAATTCAAGTAGTATGTTTATAATACATTTGTATTCCCAACATGCTTATTTGAAGTGCATTAAAAATATACTTTAATATATTTTAATATATTTCTAAAAAGTATACTAGAAGTACTTTTGTATTAAATATATGCTTAGTTATACTTCTAAGAAATATGCTAAACAGAAGCATACTTTTAATGTGTTTATAAAAAGTATACTAGAAATACTTTGGTAATAAATATATTCTTAGTTACACTTTTAAGGAATATACTAAACACAAGCATACTTTTAGTGACGTTTTAGTGTATTTACAAAAAACACACTTATGTTACTCTTACTTAAAATATATTTTATGTGTATTTTGTGTAAGAACATAACAAAATGATTACACTTTTAGTAGGTTTTTAATGTACTTTATATTGCAGTAGGCCTACACATGGTTATATTTTAAATATTTATGTATTTATAATTTTAATATTTGGAAAAGTACGATATTTTGAAAAACATTTTTTACATTTACAATGTACAAACTTATTTAAAATATGTTGTTTAATATGGGTTATGCTATGGTTGATTAGGCTGTTGTTCATTACATGATACATTAATTGTAATAAGCTAGGTGTTTATAAACTTGTTCAAGCTTGACGCCTTTATTTTCTAATATACATTTCTGAAATTCCCACAAGGATTTCAACATCATATTTGAAATGAGAAAAAACCCAAAAAACGTTTATTTGTGTTTAAATTCAAACAACACAGACTAAACCTGATTGGTTCCAGAGCCATTGAACGGCTCTGATTGGTTCGTATGATAATGAGCTCGCAGCAGAGAGCTTCGTAAATCAAATATGATGTGCATGCAAATGTCCCTTGAATGTGCATATAAGTCTAAATTTAAACAGTGTTATATTATATAGAGCGATCGTGTCTCTTTAGGGCGCTTGGAGGAAACCACGCAATTCATATGGATTACTTTGGTGATGTTTTTTGCGATGAACTTTTTGAAACGTGAACATCTTTGATGAATCTTTTCATCGGAGGGACATACATCTCTCAGATTTCATTAAAATATCTACGCTTTTCTTTCGAAGATGAACGTAAGTCTTAGATGGTTTGGAGCATCTTAAGGGTGAGTGATGGCAGAATTCAAATTGTTTTGGGGGAATTATTAAATTAATTAGAAAATATGTAAGGGATAATCAACGGCTAGCTGTGCATTAAACGATCTGAATGCACGACGTGGAGGCGAAGAACCGCCCGACGCGCAGCGGAGTGCATTCAGATCATTTAATGCACAGCTAGCCGTTGATTATTCGGTTTATGTCATGGTCATTTGCCAGCATTCACATATTAAAGATGTTAATAATATTTGTGCTGTAATATTTGACCGGAACGATAAAAATGACGGTTATTTTCACCTGTATTACTATTCAACTGTAACTATATGTTACTATGGTTACCAATGTTTATAGGAAGCGCATTAATATAGAACGTGATTAAACTGACCAGGAACTACCTGTGCAGTTCAACGAATTTAATCAACACCTGCCAGCCAATCAGAATTGAGTATTCAGACAGACCATGGCATAAAGCGGTTTGTTCTTATTTTTACCAGCTTCTGCGAGCGTGTTTGGCGTCTGGCTTCAGAACCTCACTGTGACTTCAGGTAAGATTTGTATTTAATTAACGTTATTTGTCTGTACCAGTCATGTTTTTGACACATGCATTGGCAGAAAAAAATAAAATAAAATTAGTTAACATTAACATTCTTTTATTTGCAACATGAAATATTTATTTCTGATTTCCTGAACAATTTGGCTTCATTGTAATAAGGTTAACGATCTTTGAAAAACCATGATTATGAACATACAATTACTTTGTCTTGAGCTGATCAGCAAACTGTGGTAGTGTTGGTTGATTGGTGTCTATATTTGTTCAAGCTTGACAACCTTATGACTTTATTTTCTAATATATATATTTCTCATTACAGATAAGAACAAAGATTAAATTGTAAGAAGGGTTGCTTATAAAAGCATACAGTACATCTGAAACTGCTGAGACTGGTAAGGTTTTTGACTATATTTCCGACCAGGTACATTGTTCTGTCATTCTTAAATAGAAAACAAATCATCAATCATCATTTGCCTTTTTTGTGTGTGTGCGTGTGAGAAATATTAACATTTGTTGTTTTTCAGATCAGCTGCTATAGAAGACAAAATGAAATCTGAGTGCAGAGACATGCAAAGGAATAGTAAGTATATTTTAATGTCGTATCACCTCTGTTATAGAGATTTTTGAATCAGGCCTAATAGAGGGGGATTCGGTCAATCTTGGAAGAAAAACGTTAGCAATGTGTCCATTCCAGGTGGCTAATTTGTGCTTCTTTTCAGTAATTCATGTAAAAATCTGTTATCTAATTTTGTTTCTGTTTTGTTTTTTTTCTAAAGCTGCAAGACACTACTGACTAGGCTGTGCCCAGGTCTCCGGAACCTGCGACGACGCTCAGCTCCATTGGCCCTTAGTCTGCGGCTTCGGATCCACCAGCTCTGTCTCCATCAGTCGGCCCCCAGATGTCGGCAGTCACACCATCTACATTTTGGCTCCTCCCTCCCTCGACTCCGCCGTGTGTTGTCAGCACTGGGATGCTCTGGGTCTGTGCCATGTGCCAAACACCATCTAAGCCGCCAGGGCATCATCGTCATCCTCTCATCACCATCCCTACACCATCTCCTTGTCCACCTCCAAAACCCCTCCATCCCTCCCTATTCTGTTGCTTGAACTTTATCATCTTCAGTCTTTGCACACACATCTATTCACTTTACATGTTTTTTTTTTCTTCAGAAAATTGCATTGTAATTTTTATTTATTCATTGATGTAAAATTCTTTACTTTTCAGTAATACAGTTATAACTTAAATGTTCTACAAATGGATAAGATGGCTCTTCCATAGCATTTCAGTCTTTTTTTCATTTGTTTTTTGTATAATGTTTTAAAATGTACTTGAGTATGTTTGTAGTAATAATTTTTAATACATTTAATAGTATGTTTTTTTTTTTGTTTTTCACCAAAGTATATATGCTGCTGTGCTTTTTTTAATGTACTTCATGAATATTTGTAATGTACACAATATATAATACATTAAAGTTTTCTAAATATCAAAGTGTACGTGTGTATATATTGAAAAATATAATACTAATAAATATAATATAATATACTATTAGTGTAATGCTAATGCATTTCTAATAAGCTGAAATACAATTGAAATGTACTTGAAGCACAATAAAACGATGCTCCAAATATACTCTACCTGTAGTTCATGAAGTATTAAAAGTACATTTTAAATGTATTTTTAAAAATACACTTAAATTGCACTAAATATACTTAAAGTGGTTCCAATTTAACACAATTTCAATATATTAAATATATTACAAATAGATTAAAATTGAACTTAAGCATATCTTGAAATACACTTAATATACTTAAAGTTGTTTCAAAATAATACATTTAATATGCAATTAGTACAGTATAATATAAATATATTAAGTGTGTCTGAAAAAGCACAATTTAAATATATTTCTTTTTCACCTGGGCTGTTTTGTTTTGTTTTGTTTTAATATAACTTTTTGTTACTGGGTGTAAGAAAATAGTAAAAGAAAAATCATTTTTATTCTGAAGGTTGCAAGGACTTTGCCACTAATAGTGCAGCCTGAAAGAGCATAATGACCCCACTAATGGAGAAACCATGAAAGGAAAGTGAATTAGGCATGAAGAACATTTTTTTTTAACAAGGCAGGAAGCAACACAATCCTGTTCATTGCCATGTTTTGATGAGCTGTGTAAACGAAAAGCCTTATTAAAGCCCCATCAGATGTCTAATGGATTTGTTGGATTGAGCCATTGTGAAACTGGTACATTTAGTAAAAACTCAAGGGTCTTACAGCTTTTTTATTTGCTTTGGTATTATTTTCACTAGTAAGTGGTGAATTTTCAAAATCCTTTGTACAAACTACAAACTGATCACATATTTGATCAATATAATTTAAAAAACTTAAAAATATATACGTATATAGTTATTACAACTTGATACAATTTAATTGTTTGCTTGTTTACTTAAAATTGTAAAATTTTTAAATTATGCATTTGATGTTATTTCAATCTCAATTTTTAATCAAATTATTCTAGAAATACTTAACTACAGTTCATAGCAGATGTTTGAAATGTAATTACAACCCAAATTCCGGAAATGTTGGGACGCTTTTTAAATTTGAATAAAATGAAAACTAAAAGACTTTCAAATCACATGAGCCACTATTTTATTGACAATAGAACATAGAGAACATAACAAATGTTTAAATGGAGAAATTTTACACTTTTATCCACTAAATGAGCTCATTTGAAATTTGATGCCTGCTACAGGTCTCAAAAAAGTTGGCACGGGGGCAACAAAGGGCTGAAAAAGCAAGAAATTTTGAAAAGATTCAGCTGGGAGAACATCTAGCAACTAATTAAGTTAATTGACATCAGATCTGTAACATGATTAGCTATAAAAGGGATGTCTTAGAGAGGCAGAGTCTCTCCAATCTGTGAAAGAGTGCGTAAAAATATTGTGGAATACTTTAAAAACAATGTTCCTCAACGTCAAATTGCAAAGACTTTGCAAATCTCATCATCTACAGTGCATAACATCATCAAAAAATTCAGAGAAACTGGAGAAATATCTGTGCGTAAGGGACAAGGCCGAAGACCTTTATTGGATACACGTGGTTTTCGGGCCCTCAGACGACACTGCATCACTCATTGGCATGATTCTGTCATTGACATTACTAAATGGGCCCAGGAATACTTCCAGAAACCACTGTTGGTAAACACAATCCGCCATGCCATTTGCTGATGCCAACTAAAGCTCTATCATGCAAAAAGGAAGCCATATGTGAACATGGTCCAGAAGCGCTGTCGTGTCCTGTGGGCCAAGGCTCATTTAAAATGGACTGTTTCAAAGTGGAAAAGTGTTCTATGGTCAGATGAGTCCAAATTTGACATTCTTGTTGGAAATCACGGACGCCGTGTCCTCCGGGCTAAAGAGGAGAGAGACCTTCCATCGTGTTATCAGCATTCAGTTCAAAAGCCAGCATCTCTGATGGTATGGGGGTGCATAAGTGCATACGGTATGGGCAGCTTGCATGTTTTGGAAGGCACTATGAATGCTGAAAGCTATATAAAAATTTTAGAGCAACATATGCTTCCCTCCAGACGACGTGTATTTCAGCAGGACAATGCAAAACCACATACTGCAGCTATTTCAACAGCATGGCTTCGTAGTAGCATGGCTTCGTAGTAGAAGAGTCCGGGTGCTGAATTGGCCTGCCTGCAGTCCGGATCTTTCACCTATAGAGAACATTTGGCACATTAAACGAATACGTCAAAGACGACTACGAACTCTTCAGCAGCTGGAAACCTATATCAGACAAGAATGGGACCAAATTCCAACACCAAAACTCCAGAAACTCATAACCTTGATGCGTCTTCAAACTGTTTTGAAAAGAAGTGGAGATGCTACACCATGGTAAGCATGCCCCCGTCCCAACTATTATGTAACCTGTAGCAGGCATCAAATTTGAAAAGAGCTCATTTAGTGGATCAAAGTGTAAAAGTTCTCAGTTTAAACATTTGTTATGTTCTCTATGTTCTGTTGTGAATAAAATATTGGCTCATGTGATTTGAAAATCTTTTAATTTTCATTTTATTCAAATTTAAAAAGTGCCCCAACATTTCCAGAATTCGAGTTGTATATTCAGGGAATTATGAAGTAATAATTCCATTAACTATTATGTAAATTTGTAACTTTAGTGTAACTTTAGGAACTTGACAAACAATTAATGCATTTTTTTTTTTTGTAACAGTCCTTCAGCCCTTTAGTAAAAAGTTGTTTTTTTTTTTTGTTTTGTTTTTTTATTAATCTTGTACCGGGTCAGTTGGAAACTTTCTACAGAAAAAAAAAATGGTGGTTGCAAGTTGGAAAATACAAGCTTCAAAAAGAAGCTTTGATCTGACAAGATGAGGCTTTACAAAAGAAAAGAGCTAAGGTAATAATTGTGGAACTCTGACATCATTCCTTAGAGCAATTCCTTATTGAACCTGGGAAGAGTCTTCTCAATATGTGTCAGGAGAGAAAACCCTGCCAAAGATAATATTGTCTGAAGAGAGAGCAGGATATGATGCATTATGTATAGTACCTGGACACTTCAAAGAAGAATGAGTGAAAAGCCAGAAGTGTAGAGAAGCCCTTTCTGTTTCATCTTCCACATTCAATAACATACCGCTCTTTTGGTTCACAATATGCAAATACAGAATGTTCAGGATCAATGAGAGATTGTTTAAGTGCGTGTTACACAATCAACTACATTCCATGTTATCTAAATCTTAAATCCTGATTCTACAGAAGGATCCTCCTCTAATCCTGTTAATGGTGTGATTCATCATGAGCTATCTCTGTGTGCTATGAATAGGAGGGCATAGCAGGTCATTCCTGCAAAAGCAATGGATGAACATGATCAATGTGGCATGGCTGGAATGAACACCGTTACATTTTTTCACACAGCACTATTTTGAGGTTAGAGTTTTCTCTGAAAGGGAAGCAAAGCGAGGCAGGAAAAAATTTACGGTCAAGGACACTGTCACAACTTTCTGAGCCAACTAAAAGGTTTTCAAAGTCTCCAGTATAAACCTTGTAAGCCTTTATAGTTCAGTTGCAAGAACAATGGTGCTGTGCAGAATTGTGAAGAGACTGATTTAAAGTTAGTACCACAGTGCTTCATTACTTCTGCTCAGAAAGGCATTAACGTCTTACACAGAACATCAGAGAACATTCACGTTTACTTTACATCCTCTGACACAGAGAAAGAACTCAATTTTCAGCATCCTATCTTCTACAATCTTGTTATATATACTAGAACAGGGGGAAAAAAAACATTGTAGAAGAGTGGGGAATGTTGTTCCCATGAGAATAAGATCAATTTGATAGGAAAAGTGGGCCAAAAAATTTAAACTTGCTAAAAATGTCCTCACCCTCTGGCCATTCAAGATGTAAATTTGTATCTTCATCAAAACAGATTTGTAAAAATTCAGCTGTCCACCAATGGATCCTCTGCATTGAATGGGTGCCGTCAGAATGAGAGTCCAAACAGCTGAGTAAAACATCACAATAATCCACAAGTAATCCACACCCCACTCAATCAATTAACATCTTGTGAAGTGAAACCCTGATTGTTTGAAAGAAAACAAATTCATTTTTAAGACATTTTAAGTTTAAACCTTCACTTCTGGCCAAAACACCAGTCCATAACTCATAATAACACTACCTCCAGTGAAATAGTACATCCCCTGTTCTCCTTTCACGTAATAATACACCAACATATTGGTTTTGTACTGTTTTTGTACTGTTTTCACTTGTAAACAGTGCTTAATCTGTGCATATTTCTTTCACAACAAAATTTTGTTAATTGGAGAAAGCAATATGCAGACTCATCTTTTAGCCTGAGGCAATGGTTTGAAGGTAAAAATGTCTTAATAATGGATTTGTTTAATACTAATAGCTTACTATGATTACTACGATGGTTTTATTTATTTTTTTGGACTCTCATTCTGACGGCACCCATTCACTGAAGAGGATCCATTGGTGAGCAAGTGATGTCATGCTAAATTTCTCAAAATCTGTTCAAATGGAAAAAAAAAACAGTCCATCTACATCTTGAATCTTGCTAATTTGCCCTGAAAAATAAAGTTTATTTAAGAAGTAACTTAAAAGGGTCATGACATGGATTTTTAATTATTATTATTTTAATATGTTCCTTAAGGTTTATTTCTAATGTTAATTAAGTTTTTTCATACGCAAAAAAAAAAAAAAAAAATGTGGGAAAATTATTATTTTCAACCCTCATTCTGAACCTCTCAAAAAATGGGCTGTTTTTAAGGGGTCCTTAAGGCTTCTCAGTAATCGGCCACTGTTATGATTGGTTAACGTCATTGCATAGGAAACAATATCAACGCTCCCTCGCTATTGCATGTTAGTGTTTTGATAACATGATCAAAATAAAATCATTTCTAGACAAAGCATTATTAAATCGTTTACTTATAATGTGATGCAGCTGCAGTCAGATCTAGTACTGCTTCATCTTTCAACAAATGTTTCTTTGTGAACTCTCCATGACACTGTGCCTTGTTTACAAAACAAAATGCTCCGATCAATCCTCTGACACGATCCGGGATGCCATTAAAAATAAACTATCCACTTGTTCATTATGCTGGGATCCTTCTGGTATCTGTACATACACGCAAACAAGCTGTTTGAAGCAAACGCATCAAAGCGAATATTCTTTCACTCCATTTGTCCAATTGACGACAGACACAAGCGTGTGGACGGTGTCAGAAAGTGAACGTGCATCTGTATACTGTATCCAATGTAGACAAGATAGCGGCAGTGATTGTAATTTCTATTTGCTTTTGACACTCGCATTCAGCGTGATCAAGTGTCAGCCGTCAAGCGTGTGAACGCCAGTGGACAGGGTCTATGGTGAGAAGATGACTGCTCTGGAGGCTGTGTTTATGCAAATGTTTGTGCCCAAGAGACGTCACCTTGTCCCTCGGATCCAAAACGAGCCAATTTTGGAGCTTGATTAAATAAATGCTTTGTTTATAATGAGGAGGACGTTTTAAGCTATGAAACTAGCAGAATGTTTTAATGGAACAAACACATCTTTAGGTGCTTTCGGACCACAAAGTTCTAGGAACTAGCCAGCATGGTGGTTCCTAGAGAAGGAACCCTGGGGCTGTTTTCCTGGTTCCATTTGCACCACTAGCAGGAACTCTGAACTCTTGCTTGTATTTACAAACGTCAACAACTAGTGAACGGAGCTGTTTTGTTGTGTCATGGGTTTTGTGATAACGGAGATTAAATGTAAATGCACAATTTATGCAATTAAAGAGCACAAAAATCTGACTAATACTCCTATGACAACTTGCAGTGTTATCATCGAGGCTGAGAAAAGAACATACCGTCACAGACAACAGATGCTGTTATCTCTGTTTTCCATGTTCGTGGAGTAAATATTTTTACAAGTTTTAAAAAAAAAATGCTGGGTAGCTGGTGTTTCATATGCGTTTAGCCAATCAGAGTTTCTTATAGAATGTCATGACCTCTTTAAGATGCCTCATATCAGTATATCAGTATTAAGAAAGCATCTATAAACGTGTATATGGCATATGTGGCTAAACTTTGCCCCAGGTTAGGGGTAACTTGTCTTGAGCCATTTGAAGAAGTTAAGTAACCTGGAGACCATTTATTTATTTATTTGTTTAATTTTTGTATTTATTTATTTATTTATTAATATTATTTAATTTTTTATTCATTTATATATTTACATTTACATTTATGCATTTAGCAGACGCTTTTATCCAAAGCGACTTACATTGCATTCAAGTTACAGTTTTTTTTTACATTTTATCAGCTCTTGCTTTCCCTGGGAATCGAACCCATGATCTTGGCATTGCTAGTGCCATGCTCTACTATTTGAGCTACAGGAAAGTATTTTTGGTTTGTTTTACGTAGAAAGAAACAGTTTTACTTTTACATTAAGCTTTTCAAGATGCTAAGACAACAGTTATTCTAATTTCAGTTATTTCTCAGTGGGCTAAGAAATAAACCTTTAACAAATCCTCAAACATATCAGAGTGATTAAAAACTAAATGATGCAGTATAAAATTACATTATCACATACAAAGTGTACTAATCTTTTTAGAATATTTTTCAAGTTAACAAAACAGTAACACAGCAAGAACTAAAAATGAACAAGCTGTAATGGTCTGGAAATGTTCCTATAAAATGGATACCACTTTATCTAAGGATCAACAAAAGCTCACATTCTCTTCCACTCAGTAGTCTGGCCTTCTATCTTAATTTCCAGATCTTTTGCATTTCATTGAGAAGAGGGTCAGAGAGGGATTTCATGTCTCTTTTCTCTTCTTTTACCAGACAGTGATTGCATTGGATAAATTGTCAAATGGAGGCTCGCTGTTAAATAATGCTGTGCAGATTTTTATATCCTTAGTGTGTTTCCTGTGTGTGTTGGCAGAGTGGCATGATGGAGTACATTAATTAAGATCCCATTCTGAGGGATGTTTTCTTGCACACACAGCTGATGTGCCAGACAGGCTAGAAAAGTCAGTGACATCCCATTTACTACTCTCTCCATGTCTCTTTCTCTACATGGAATGAGAAATGACACTGTGTGACCTCTGCTGTAAGGGTATACTTCTAAATCATATACATTTATTATCCAAATCAAATTATGTATGTATGTATTTTAAAAGATTCTGAGGTGAAAAAATCGCACTAAATTGAATAAAAATGGCAGACTTCATATCCAACATTTTATGTGCATTTTCACATATCATTTGACAAAATTACAGCTTGACTGGAAGCAAGCACACAATAGACATATTCTGATATTTATGTTGAATTATTTGTTTTCTTTATGCCATTCATTTCAAGCTTTGAAACCAACAACAAAAAATGTATATGGGTAGTTGACAAATAAAAATTGGACTGTGTCCTATGGTGTGACATAGCAAAAATGTAGAAAAAAACCAAAAAACTTAACACACAAATAACATGAGAAAAAATGTATCTTCATTCTTAGAGTTAGAAATAGCATGAGAGAGGTTTATTTTCAATGTTAGAGGGTTTTCGGGGTTTTTTACATTTTTCCGTCACACCATAGGACACATTGATATGTCAACTACCCATATACAGTACTAAAAAAGGTAACACTTTATTTTGATGGTCCCTTTTGAACATTCTGTTGACACTAAGTAATGTTGCAACTACATTACTTATAGTTAATAGAATGTGTTAAAGGGGCCATCAAAATAAAGTGAAACCCTAAAAAGTTGTTCTGAATGAAAAACAAACAAACAAACAATGTAAATGAAAAAATGCCTGTTTAAAACAAGACTGAAAAAGTTTTGTCCACCTTTTTTTTTTAATTTTGAAAACTTTTGAAAATTTGAAAGCTTTTTTTCCCCTGTAAAAGTGCCCATAGTTAAATGACATTACTTCCTTTGAATGTGTTTAAGCATAAAATGAAAAGACTTTTGCATAAAATTAAAAGGCAAGTGCAATGAGAAGTCTTTCCTCCAATAGTGGAGGCCATCCCCTGACATGCTCCACTGCAGATCTCCCTCATTTTCCTACCTCTGTCTATGATAACTGCCAGCAAACCACCAAATTGATTCATCCCCCCACCCTCCACCCGGTTCAGGCTTGCTTTTGATAAGGTGGCTCTAGATGATTGAGGCGAGTTTTAATATATGCTGTTAGCAGGGGACACGGCCTCTCGGTGTGCTATAGCAGAGAAAATCACCTGTGAAACACACAGAAACAGCAGCTGCGGGTGGTAAAATATGATGTCCACAGGCTCCTTCAGGCCTTCAAGAGGATTAAAGCCTGTCAGAACACCTGCCACGCTAAAGAGAATTTTTTTAAGGCTGAAAAGGACAGCCTAAATTCCTTTAAAATGTGATTAGATGTGAATTTGGCAAATTGGATCTGAACCTCACAATGTCTTGTTAAAGGCATAGTTCCACTAAAAACGGAAAATTCTGTCAAAATTTATACACGCTCATGTCATTCCAGACCTGTATATCTTCCTTCTGGAAAACACAAAAGGAGATATTTTGATGAATGTTTTATCTGTTTTCAACTATTTTATGAGAGTCAGTGGAGTCCAAAGCTTCAAAAGGAACAGTACATACTGTAAATAAAGTGTGAAATTAATCCACTTCACTTGACTGGCGTATTACAAGACCTTTAAAGTGATACAACAAAGAGACAAAGTACAACATTCTTTAAAATCAACCTCATTTTCAAGGTGTCAAAAACTGAAACGTGTTCAAGCACCTTTGGGAGTGAGAATAGGATATCAAAAAAAATCTTATTTTGTGTTTCATATAATTTATTCAAAGCCATGTGAGTTTGTAAAGACATGAAGGTGAGTAAACAATGACAGAATTCTAATTTTGGAATTAACTATTACTTTAAGAACACACACTTTCACATCAGCTTCAGTCTGAAAAATGTTTTCAAAAGCTTGACTCCTGAGAAATAAAAAACAAACAAAAAAAACCACCAGTGTCAAATCTAAATTCCATCAGCAAAAAGCATTCAGCCTTGAAATTCTGTTTTCCAATATAATTCACAACTTTATATGCTTGTACAGTCCTGAGACAGCCATAAAGTTGCTTCCAGCGAGAAGGACGTCATCGTGAAGACTGCACATACCCAGAAGAGACAGATTTTTGATGGGAGAGCGGGCTGTTTCCCCAACCTGTCCTTCCATCATTAATTTGTGTGCTGACAGCTTTATTGCTATGTCACAATTCTTTAAGGGGGCCAAAAAAAAAAAACAAGTTAAAAGCACTTAGAGACCCTGCAGTGTTTGGAGGAAGAATGTTGTGTGTCAATGTGTTCTTTGGCTAAATGGACAGAGGATGGGCAGATGTCATCGACAACAAAAAGGCCAAAAAGAAAGGAAAATTACCCTCTGGTAGGGGGCTGTGGGTGGAACCACTTTTCACAGATGATTCTGACATGTGCAAGTGTGTCACTAACAGTGATGTGCTGCTCATGCTGTTGAATAAAACTGAGCCTTCTGGGTAAAAATGCAGCTTCAAACAAAAACAAAGATACAATGAATCAACTTTTATCAGAACCATCAGTAGTTTATAAAGTTTGTCTCTAATCAAATGTATAGCAGGGGAACCTGGAGAGTACGTGTTTTGCACTATGCATGAAACCATGATATATTGTAGTATATTTGGATAGTAACATTATAAACTTCTCCATCCGATCATCAGTCATTATATATCTAGCTTTTTCAAGTGTTGAGTGCATGAACAGTGTATGTTACATGTTATTTAACATGAAACACTCTTTATAAATTTTACTCTTGAGTCGGTATGCTGCTTGTCCAAGAAAGAAGCCAAGAAAAGTTAGACATTTCAACAGCAATCCTAAATGTTAATAAAGTCTTAAACACTAAACAGTCTCATGATCTAACCAGTGATAGCTTCTGTAACATTGGGCAAATTGAATATACAGTATATGGTAGTTGTATAAAAAACAATATACAAATTAAAAATGTATTTATTGATTATTTTATTTTAAATTAATTTATTTAATTTATAAATATTATTTGTATATTAATAATCATAAAATGAATTATATTTTCACATTTTTATATATTTTTTATCAATTCATGGATTTTTCAATCTATTTACCGACAAATTAAGAGTTGATTGCTTGACTGATTTACCTTTTTTTTTAATTGATTCATAGATTGATATTTTTAGTGGTTTAGTGGGAAAAAGGCTTTAAAACAATTTTCACTCAGAAATTGCTATTACATTTCACAAACTGCAACTAGCACATTGAATTGAAAATGCAAATCTGAAATATAGAAAAACTGAAATTTTCTTGTCAAACATACTCCAGTAAGTTTTTATTTACACCTTCAGGACCTCAGGAGGTGTGTGGTCATGTCTGAAAGTGATTTCATCCCCGTGGCTTATTTCTAATCAGTTCATTTGATGATGTTACAAAAACAGGCTTGTCAAAAGTACATTTTCTCAGTGCCAAGAGTTTTAGAAACAGCCTGTGTTTGATCCAAATGGGCACTCAAATCATAAAATCATTTATTTATGAAGGTTTATTGTCGTTGGACAACATCTTCAATAAACACCTTAAAATGCAATTTGTAATAGATTTCAAATCCATTGAGAAAGCTTATTTGAAGTGTTTGATTTTGAGAAACACAATTAGGGAGAGAGGCATAAAAGTGAACGGGGTCACAGATGAGCGCTTACTACAGAGGAAGCTTGAAAAAGAGAGAACAGAAATGTGGCAGCTTGATTGTGTTTGTTTCTCACTTACCTGCATGTGTGAGACACATGGACGTGTCGTAAAGACTGCAGCTTTGGTTACTCAGTCCAGTCACACCTTCCAGCAAATTACACTGCTTATTACCCCTCAGTGTGGCAGAGCCGCTGTAAATCACACAGAGTTATGGGAACACAGCAGAGGAGAGAACTCAGCAGAGAGCCAAGATTTCATCCACAGCCTCAGGGATAGAAATCTGCCCTCTGTTGCGCCAGGACAATACACTTCGGAGAAATATGACTCAAAGCCAAAACAAAATGAACTTGGATAGATAGACATAAATATGCAGGAAGACACATAAGATATGATTCAGTAAATAAATACTCATGCAAATGTGCAGAATACAAAAAATGTCATATTCACTGTCACTTCTTATAATTATTACACAGAATTCTGGAATATTCATCAACATCCACTGCAACACTGGATGCTGGACTGATAAAAGGAACCCAAAGTGATTCCATTGCCTCAAAGACCTTTCAGTGGTTATTCTTATAAGATTATAAAACCTACAAATTTGATTCTTGATATACTATATAATTTTTACAATGGAAAAAATGCCATTAATGTATAAATTATTTATTACACTTACCGGTATGACAACCAAGTTATAGATTGTGAAATCAAATATTTCTCTTTAAATGCTCAGCATAGTTATAGATTGTGAAATCAAATATTTCTCTTTAAATGCTCAGCATACCTTAACACATCGCTTGCCTGTTAAAGGCCGTGACACACCAAACCGACATCAAAGAACTACTTCCAAGCAAAGCCTACTGTGTTGTTGCCTCATGTCACCTGCGTCTGGGCCAAAAAGTTAGAGAGTTAAAGACTAGAGCCAGCTAGCATGTACATTCAAAAAATAACTCCCCATAGCAGCAATAGTGTATATTCATCATTAAAACAAGAAACTGAAACTTGGATTGCAAATATACAAACCGTAAACAAAGCAGCGCTTGCTGACCATTTCTAATATAAATCATGTTGAGTCTTCACTTTTGTTATTCCAGATGGCCATTTCATTATGAAAACATTCACGTATTTAAGATGAAGGTGTACATTTAGAAGTGCCCTTTTTGGTTGAGTCGTCGCTTGCTTGCTTTCATTACTTTTGTTCTGTTTCTTGTGCACTGGTTTGCTAAACTGAACAGCCAATCAGAATGATATGTCTCACCGACTGCCCATCGCTGATTCAACATGTTCAATTGGACAAAAAGCTGCAATGGGGTCTGACAAGTGCCGCCAGTGCAGAACACACCACAAAAACTATGCTGACAGATGCTCAGCAACGGCCCAACATTGGTTGATGGGCAACAGTCGACTTGCTGTCAGGGCCTAAACTGACACTACCTTCTGTACTGTATGTCTCTAATATCACATCTCGGACTTGCTCTCTCATTTCTAGCAAACAAAAATGCCACCATCTTTTATAATTCAATCCGAATGAGTCCATGCCTATATATTTAGTTGATGAGCAGTTGATGAGTGCTTATTACATTATATATTTAATGTAATAAGCAGGGTAGTACGTCAGCCTGGCATTATCGGAATTTACAACACTGACGTTAATTTCCAATGATACAAAATTTTCACATTTTTCACAATTGTCACATTTAGGGAATATAATAAGAACATCTAAAACATTTCGTCAGCTCAGTCAAGTTATGAATATTGCAGAACAGCTTTACTGATGGAAGTAAGGAGCATTCTTTAGAGGAGGTAATATAATGATTCAGTCTTACATTGACCGCAATGTTAAAATGTTGCTGTTAAATTTTAAACACCCTTCTCCAGGATCTGAAAACTTTCATGTTATAAAAAAAAAAAAATGTTCCTCCTTAACAATAAATGTTCATACTGCACAATAGATCATCCAAACAGAGAGATCAGGCATGGCCTGAATGCAAATAATTGGAAAAGCTCCCTCCCTGAGATGTGCAGGGGAGTTTGGTTCTGGCTCAATGCTCTGTCTGGCAGGATATTAACAGAAAGGCTGATTATTCAGTCTGGGCCTCTGTGCCACTACTGAACCGCAGATACTGCGTGTTTGTTGCACACACAGCTCCTGGTCCCTGATGAAAGTTCTTTAAAATGCTGTTATGAGGGATCATTTGCGTTCAAATGCATTTAAATCAAGTCATTTTGTTGACAAACAGCTGAGAGGAGAACTCCCGCAATGCTTTGAGAGAGTGAAATGGAGGTTATGAACTTATTGGGGAATTGTTTTACTTCTTAGACATTGTGTAGTGTTAGAGAAATAAATAATAGAATTTGGCCATAAGGATGACACAATGGACATATATTTTTAAAGTGCTTCGAGATCTGAGGTTATATGGCAACAAGGTGCAGGGTGAATATTGTCTTCTGTGTAAAACATCAAGAAAAGGACAAAAATTCTAAATGATTTTTCACTTTTTTGGCATATTTCCCCCCATCTGATTTTTTTCCCTTGCATACTGAAGGCGAATTCCCTTAGGTTTTTTTTCTATTATGTTTAACCACAAATATGGGCCAAAAATTGATTTTAAGAATTTCAGATTGTATTTACTCATTGTCATCAGCATGTAAACTTTTTGCTATTCATCTTACAAATTTCAAGCAATCTTCACCAAAGTTGGCACTACATTCTCTTCAGAATGAGCCACACAAAATTTTTTTGAGATAACAGCAAAGTTAAACAGGACTAACACCAAACAGGAACTGTAACTGCATCTTCACAACATTTCGTTGTACTGAACAAATCTAAGCCACACCACACTCTAAGAATACCTGAGAAGTTTAAAAACCTGTGGACAAAAATATGACAGCATTGATGACTTTTAGGTTACTTTTGGTCAAATTTTTATCACATAGACTTGAACGGGATTATTGCATACCACCCATTAAAAAAAAAAAAAAAAAAACAAAGAGAAAGAGAAAGAAAAGAAAATCTATTCCATTCTTTGTTATAAATATCATGAAACGCATTAAACAGTACATACATCAGCGTTTCCCAGACTGTGGTTTGTGGAAAAAAATGTAGGTGGTTGATGAAAAGCTAATAATTAATTAAATCATAATCATAATTGCGAAATTAAAATGAATTAGAATTTGTCAGTGTTACCATTAACCGACAACAGAGAACTGTCAACATGGAAATATGCTGATTAATTGTTAATTATTGAAATCTCAGAAGAACTTAAACATTTTAGGTCACAGGTGTTCACAAAAAAGCTTGGGAATCCTTGCACTGTGTGAACAAACATAAATAAACATAAAAATATGACATTACATGGTCAACAGCTTCCAGGTTTGAAATATAATTGTCCAGACAAATCATTAATGAAAAAATTTGTAAACAATGAGTGACGTATACGTGCGACAGATCGCTTCTGGCGCTTGTGTAAACTACGCCAGAGCACATACAGACGTCACGCACCGGATGCCGTGCACGCGCTCAGGGCAGTTGGACATAGTGGTTGTATTAGAGGTAAAAAATGATAAAAATACTGTTCAGTTTCTCGCACAAACTGATCGTTTCGTGTCTTAGGACATCAATGTATCGTCATGAGCCGCAGGTTTTAATTTGGATTTGTCTGTGCATGTTTTTTTATTCTCAAAGATTGTGTGCCCATTGACTTGCATTATAGGACTGACAGACTGCAACGGTTTGAGTTAAAAATCTTCATTTGTGTTCTACTGAAGAAACAAACAAAGAAAAAAACAAAGTCACCTACATCTTGGATGTCCTGGGGGTAAGCAGATAAACATCAAATTTTCATTTTTGGGTGAACTATCTCTTTAAGTTTTGGGGAATGTGGGATGGGAGCCTGTTTAACATACTCCAAGGTAGTAAACAAGCAGTGAATATGACTGGTCTGATTTTTAATCAAGCAAAAAATAACAACTCAAAGTAACAGGTCTCAAATTTATCTCATGCAATGTTAAAGGATTAAATCATCCAGTTAAGAGAAGCAAGACATTATCACATCTAAAATCTCTCTCCTCAGATATAATCTTTTTGCAGGAAACTCATCTCAAAGTGGACTCTAAAGACAAAGTTAAAGCTAGTTGGATAGGACAGGATCTAATTTTTCAGTTAAATCTAGGGGGGTTGCTATTTTATTTCGAAAAGGGGTTCCATAAACAAAATGCTCTGAGAACAGATAAGGAAGGTCATTACATTATTCTGTCTGGTTCCCGATTACGTTAATAAACGTCTATGGTCCAAATAATGACGAACCAGACTTTTTTAGGAAGGCCTTTTCTCTTATCCCTAAATTGTCCCAAACAAATCTTGTTATAGGTGGGGACTTTAATTGTGTCCTTGACACGTATCTCGATAGATCATCACTCAAAATCCCTCCGCAATCTAATTCAAGAAATTTTTTTAATGCATTTGTTAATAATTCTAGTTTGGTAGACATATGGAGACTTATGCACCCAACCGAAAGAGATTATACATTTCACTCACATGTACATAATGTACACAATCTTATTTACAATATCCTAAATTCTAAAATTCACGATATACTGATTTCAGACCACGCCCCAGTTTCATTTGAAGTTGTTTTTGATCAAACATCTTTTACCCGCCCTTTATGGAGGATGGACCATCAACTAAATGATGACCCCAAGTTCATTGACTTCACGAGTTTGCAATTGGAAATTTTTTTCAATAGCAACGATAATCCAGAAACATCATCAGGATTGCAACCTAATTATCAGAGGTTGTGTTATATCATATCAAGGGTCCCGGAATAAATTATACAAAACAAAATTAACTGGTTTAGGGAAACAAATTCATCAGCTAGACATTGAAAATGCACTAAACCCCTTGTTAGATACTTATAAGAAAATTTTACAGTTAAGGTACGAATACAATAATATAGTCTCTACTAAAATTAATAGAACTTTTCATTTCATTAAACAGAAATACTTTGAATTTGGAGAGAAGCCCCACAAAATTACTAGCCAGACAATTGTGTAAAATAGATAGTGAAAGGACAATTCATAAAATGAAGACCAAAGGTGGGACGCACTGTATTGCATCTAAAGAGATAAACCAATGTTTTAAGGAATTTAACTCAAAGTTATACTCTTCAGACACTGATTTGGACCCTCAAGTAATGGATACATTTTTACGTAAATGTAATCTCCCCACGCTATCTCCATCTCTTAATAAAGATATTTCTTTAGAGGAATTAAAGAACACAATAAACACATTGAAGAGCGGGAAAACTCCCAGTCCTGACAGCCTGCCAGTCGAACTATATAAAAAATTCAGTGACATCCTTACTCCATATTTGCTTAAAACGTTTCAGCAAGCGTTAACAACTGGACTACCACCGACTTTTTCTGAGGCTATTATCACAGTAATTCCTAAAAAAGGTAAAAATCCTGAACAAGTCGAGGCATACAGGCCTATCTCCCTTCTCAATGTTGTTCAAAAAGTATTATCCAAGACCCTTGCTAATAGACTCAGCAAATTAATTAATAAATTGGTTAACACAGATCAGAATGGATTCATTCCAGGAAGAAGCACTATGCATAATATTAGATGACTATTTAATATAATTTATCACCCTAAGGCAACCCGAGAAAATTTGATTGTAATCTCACTGGATACCGAAAAGGCGTTCGACCGAGTGGAGTGGCGTTACTTGTTCGCTGTCCTTGAGAAATTTGATATGGGAGATGAATTTATAACCTGGATTAAAATTTTATACAGTAGTCCATCAGCATGGGTTTTAATAAATAAAACAATTTCATACTCTTTCTATCTTCAAAGGGGAACCAAACAGGGCTGTCCCCTCTCACCCCTTTTGTTTGCATTAACTGTAGAGCCCCATGCAGAAACCATTTGCTCTAACTCTTGCATACATGGCTTCAGTACTTCAAATACCATTAATAAAATATCGCTGTATGCAGACAATATTTTGCTTTACAGTGGGGCAAAAAAGTATTTAGTCAGCCACCAATTGTGCAAGTTCTCCCACTTAAAAAGATGAGAGAGGCCTGTAATTTTCATCATAGGTATACCTCAACTATGAGAGACAAAATGAGGGGGAAAAAATACAGAAAATCACATTGTAGGATTTTTAAAGAATTAATTGGTCAATTCCTCGGTAAAATAAGTATTTGGTCACCTACAAACAAGCAAGATTTCTGGCTCTCACAGACCTGTAACTTCTTCTTTAAGAGGCTCCTCTGTCCTCCACTCGTTACCTGTATTAATGGCATCTGTTTGAACTCGTTATCAGTATAAAAGAGACCTGTCCACAACCTCAAACAGTCCAACTCCAAACTCCACCATGGCCAAGACCAAAGAGCTGTCAAAGGACACCAGAAACAAAATTGTAGACCTGCACCAGGCTGGGAAGACTGAATCTGCAATAAGTAAGCAGCTTGGTGTGAAGAAATCAACTGTGGGAGCAATTATTAGAAAATGGAAGACATACAAGACCACTGATAATCTCCCTCGATCTGGGGCTCCACGCAAGATCTCACCCGTGGGGTCAAAATGATCACAAGAACTGTGAGCAAAATCCCAGAACCACACGGGGGACCTAGTGAATGACCTGCAGAGAGCTGGGACCAAAGTAACAAAGGCCTCAAATCCTGCAGTGCCAGGCGTGTCCCCTGCTTAAGCCAGTACATGTCCGGCCCGTCTGAAGTTTGCTAGAGAGCATTTGGATGATCCAGAAGAGGATTGGGAGAATGTCATATGGTCAGATGAAACCAAAATATAACTTTTGGTAAAAACTCAACTTGTCGTGTTTGGAGGAGAAAGAATGCTGAGTTGCATCCAAAGAACACCATACCTACTGTGAAGCATGGGGTGGAAACATCATGCTTTGGGGCTGTTTTTCTGCAAAGGGACCAGGACGACTGATCCGTGTAAACGAAAGAATGAATGGGGCCATGTATCGTGAGATTTTGAGTGAAAACCTCCTTCCATCAGCAAGGGCATTGAAGATGAAACGTGGCTGGGTCTTTCAGCATGACAATGATCCCAAACACACCGCCCGGGCAACGAAGGAGTGGCTTTGTAAGAAGCATTTCAAGGTCCTGGAGTGGCCTAGCCAGTCTCCAGATCTCAACCCCATCGGAAATCTTTGGAGGGAGTTGAAAGTCCGTGTTGCCCAGCGACAGCCCCAAAACATTACTGCTCTAGAGGAGATCTGCATGGAGGAATGGGCCAAAATAGTATTGAGATGAAATTTTGTTATTGACCAAATACTTATTTTCCACCATAATTTGCAAATAAATTCTTTAAAAATCCTACAATGTGATTTTCTG
This sequence comes from Onychostoma macrolepis, assembly GCF_012432095.1. Lineage (NCBI taxonomy): Eukaryota > Metazoa > Chordata > Actinopteri > Cypriniformes > Cyprinidae > Onychostoma > Onychostoma macrolepis. The sequence goes on from NC_081155.1 coordinate 30,544,357, forward strand.
GATTTTTTTTTCTCATTTTGTCTCTCATAGTTGAGGTATACCTATGATGAAAATTACAGGCCTCTCTCATCTTTTTAAGTGGGAGAACTTGCACAATTGGTGGCTGACTAAATACTTTTTTGCCCCACTGTATATTACTCAACCACAGTTGAGCCTTCCTGTTATACTCAAGACCATCACTACCTTTGGAAAATTTTCTGGCTTTAAAGTTAATTTTGAAAAAAGTGAACTCATGCCCATTGGTTTGAAGAATTTGTCTGTAATACATTCTTCCCCATTTAAAGTTTCCACGGAAAAAATTGTATACTTGGGAATTGTGGTTACTTATAAATATTCTCTGCTCTTCAAAGCTAATTTCAAACCCTTACTGTCTAAGTTACAAAACTGTATACACTATTGGAGGACTCCCTAATGGTCAGAATAAATGCGATAAAAATGATATTTCTTCCTCAAGTCAAGTCACCTTTATTTATATAGCGCTTACAGATTGTGTCAAAGCACTTAACAGTATCAAAATGGAGGATAGAGTGTCAGTAATGTATAATGATAAGATTAAACACTCAATTTTCAGTTAAAGGCATTTCATTATTGAATTCAGAGATGTCATTGTCTAGCTCAGTTTAGTTTAAATAGTATCTGTGCAATCAATTCGACGATAATCGCTAGTAATTAAGTGTCCCCAACTGAGCAAGCCAGAGGCGACAGCGGCAAGGAACCAAAACTCCCTCTGTGACAGAATGGAGAAGAAAAAAAAAACCTTGGGAGAAACCAGGCCCAGTCGGGGGGCCAGTTCTCCTCTGGCCAGACGAAACCCGCATTTCAATTCCAACCGCAGCCATGTCCTCAAATATTATGTTTATTTCGTAATATTCCAATACTATTTCCCAAGTCCTTCTTTAAACACCTAGATTCGATTATTCTTCCCTTTCTATGGAATTATAAGAGCCACAGAATCAAAAAAGTTCATCTTTGTAAACCCAATAAACATGAGGGGGGTTTGGCCCTTCCAGATTTTGGCCTTTATTACTGGGCTACTCATTTACAAGTTTTTGCACTTTGGTTGGAACAGTCGGCTGTTGCCCCAGATTGGCTTCAGATAGAGCGGGATTACTGCCATCCTTATGATCTCGGAGCAGTGCTACTCTCCCCAGTGATATTAGACCAAACAGCAGTTAATAGTATTGTCATAAAGAGTCAGTTACGCGTTTGGAAACAGATAAGAGAATACCTTAAGATAAAATCACTCTCTCTTAATTCCAATTGCAAATAACCCATCATTCAACCCCCCACCCCTTAGGGTTGGATACAACACTGTAAAAAGTGATAAGTTGACTTAACTTAAAAAAAATTGAGGAAACCCGTTGCCTTAAAATTTTTAAGTAAATGATAATTAAAAAAATAAGTTAAGTGAATTGTCAAGTTCACTTAACTTTCTTTTTTTTGTAATTATTATTTACTTAATCACCCAATGGAAGGAATTGGGTATATGCACAGTCAAGGACCTCTATCTTGATGGGGCTTTAGCTTCCTTTATGCAATTACAACAGAAATATAACCTCCCAAAAAAAACATTTCTTCAGATTCTTACAAATAAGGAATTACTTGCGTACACATAATGTTTCCCTAGACGAGGTCCCGTCTTCAGTCATTGTATGATTGTCTCATACAGTTCAGGGGAAACAAATGTCAGCTATCTTTAATTTATGGAATGTTACTAGCAGCTATTTCCCCTTCTACAAAGTTGATCAGAGAGGAATGGGAGTGATTGGAGTTGGAATCTCTGAGGAGATTTGGCAGAGTGACTTGGAGGATATTGATAAATAATCGGTCAACACTAGATTATGCCTCATTCAGTTTAAGGTTCTACATAGAATACACTTTATCACTTTTTACAATGTAGTTTTATTTTCTGTCATAAAATACAGGGATTCTGGTGTGAGGTTTTTAAAGTGCTTTCAGATGTTCTTGATGTAAACTTGGATCCAGACCATGTGCTTATATTAGGACATTCTAATTATACATGTTCATTGAACAGTGCTCAACAGAAATTCCTTACGTATTGTTTGATAACAGCCAAGAAACTGTTATTACTGTTCTGGAAAAAGGTTAATCCTCCCGCTGCCAAACTATGGCTTGAGGAACTGATATTTACTCTGCACTTGGAACGAACCAGATATCTTTTAAAAGGCAACATTGGACAATTTCACAAGATTTGGGACCCTTTCTTCTGTTACCTCAAGAGCAATTCTATTCCTTAATTCAATGTATTGCAACTTAAAAGTTGTTTTGATTGTCACTGTATTGTGTATTAACAGGCGGGATAGGGGTATTATATTCAATGTGTGTTTTTTTTTTTTTTTTTTTTTAGTTTTTGTACGTTTTTTTGTGCATGTAAGAAAATTAATCCTGGAACGTGTGATTATTGTAAGGTTATTCGATGACTGAATAAAAATGTATTTGACAAGAAAAACATATTCAATTCAGACAGATTTGGAATCACAAAGTTCATCAGTGACACCTCAGGGAAAACATTCTGAACAGTGCAACTCTAATAAATGTCTGGAAGCTGAATGTTCAATCTCAACGGAATACTCTAATATTGAATAAGACACAGAGTATTAAAAGATGCAAACACACTTTTGTATGGTGCCCTTTCATCAAAAGGGTGAAGTGTTTATAGAGTGTTCAAGTAACTCTCTAAAACAGAGAAAAGAAATTACCATAACTGCATCTTTCACAGAAAATAAACTAAAAGAATGATGCAAAGACAGAATTAGAGTTGAATTTTTCTGAATATGACACTGAACAAAATTGGTCAACCATCTCCAGTATTTGAAATGAATCAGGGCTCTCAGCACCTATCCTTACTATAGATTTGCAAAGAAACACAGTGGTTTTGTTTCCTTGCCTCCAGATGGTTTCTGTGGGAAGAATAAGAAGTGTGTGTTTACCAATTGAACCTACACTCAAGACACTCATCTGCTATCTCAATGTAGCTTGTGCTGAAGTGATTCTCAACTCAACAGCTTCGACATCTTTACGGATGGGAGAAAGCATGGAGCTACAGCAACTACTCACACACCATGAACCTTTTCTTCTGCACAGATTGATGCATGAACGCAACAGCCTATGAAGTAATCAGAATGATCCTTCCACTCATTTTAGAAAATTTTAGACCCCAAGCCTTGAGGTGGTTTCGAGAGGGACCCCTCCTGGGTTAAGGATGCAGCTGTCCCTCTGTTCTCTTTGGCATCAGTGCTCTACTATTTGCTGTGCCAGGGAGCTACTGGTTCGTAATTGCTATTTTGAAGGGAATAAATGTGGATAAATAAAATGAAAGAAATGAATGACTTAGAGGAGTAATGTAGTGTTTCAGGCAAAAAAAAAAGCATGCGTGCCAAGAGATTAGTGGCAAGATTGAGTTTTTTATTCTTTTGAAAACAAAACAAGTGCTAAATGATAATACTGCATACATGCATATTATTGTTACCTTTGTTGCTTTGTCTTTTAGCCAGTGGAAAGTGGAAATTTTGCATTTCTCAAGTATCTAGTCATAGCAAATCATTTTTTGAGAGCACAGCAATGGATTTTTATTAGTGACTAATTAATGCTCCATCCACGTTGAATTGCTAACATATGGACACATACCTGTGGCATACCCACTATAGTTAAAACAAACATAATAATTGCTCTGAAACTTGATCTATTTAGCCTACCCATATCCCAGCATGAACAGGCAAAAGCTGGCCTCACTTCAAACTGATGGACAACAAGAGGATGGAAAACAGCTTTGAACCAATATTAAAAAGACTTGGTGGCCAAAAACTAACAAGTATTCAGTTTCACTGGCAGCCTGAAGCTGGAGCCAAACAGGTGTTCACCACTTAAAGGACTTTGACGACAAAGACACTGTAAAATGTCTCCTCAGAGAGAACTAGGAGGTTGGTTCTTCAAAAACCCACTGGTAAGACAGCAGTAAGAGGAATGTTCTCGTTGTAGAGGGATTCATAAATTGAGCTAGGCACATGAAGGATTATTTTCTGACATTTCTAGATTTTACATAGGGGTTCATTTGATGGATTAGAATTTACAGTGTTTATATTATTTCTCTGAAGGACTGTGTTATTAGAAGAAACTGTTATTAATAAATTCCCCTCCTTTCCCATTTTTCACAATTTTATATGCTGTAGAGCTAATCACCGTAAAATTTATTTTATTATTAAAATATTACAACAATAATAATAATACAATCACATAACATTTTACTTATATAAAGCTTGCAAGAAAAAAACAGAGAAGTGAAGTAAAGCCTAAAATAAAGTAACAACACAATGCTGAAAGTCCATGTGTGGGTTTTTGTTTGTTCTCTTGAGATTACTTTCTCCATTCCAAATCAGAGAGCCTGGGAAAAACAAGAGAATGTGTCAAGAGTGTTCCCAAATTGTGTGTTTGTTTGTTTCTATTCTTGTTTGGTTGGAAGAGATGTCCTATTTTCAAGTATATTCACATCTTAACCACGCAAAAATATTAATTTCCACAGTTTTCCCCCCTTTTTCCTTATTAATTGCTGCTGCAAGTTTTAGTGCAAGGCTACACACCTTTAAAGAGTATTTTTTCCACTGTTCAAACTTCAGTGTACATACCACAGATCAATCTGTAGTTCTGTTTTAATAACATTCAAAGATAATGATTTGGTTGGTAAATTTTTAATGGTTATAATTCATTTAGCAGTGTAATTAGAGATGCTTGAGAAGCTGTTGAAGTCCATTGATTGGTGCTCACATATAAGAAACATAATGCTAATATCAATCAAACCAGTAAGAATATGAAGGAAATGGCAATGGGTGGTTAAATGTTGATTTATTTTACAGTTATAGCTCTTTTTGAGCAATAAAACAAGAAAGAATAGTTAAACAGCTTATTTAGAAAATGGCATCAAAATTCAGAACGTGAGCATATACATTATGCTGGAACATAAATATATTTTTTGTACAAACTAGAGGTCAGAATAAAATCATTATTGTTAAATATGTTTGATTTTTAAAACTTCATCAGATTAATCATGATCATGTGACCAGATGAGGCTCTTATATGTCTATGGCCTTGCACTAGTTTCATGCCCCATTGTTTCAGCTCTCGGAGTTTGAATTATGGATGGAGGTCATGTTTTGTTCTGTTTAATCAGAAAAGGCATTACGGTATCCATGGTTTCCAGTGAAGTGGGGTAGTGTGTGTGTTTTGTGTGGGGCGAGGGATGGAGGCTGATAAACAAGCTTCATGTGTGAGGACAGCACTTTAGTACACTCCGCTTTTTTCTGCCTATCCCGCGCTCTATTTTCTACCCCCTTCTTTTTCTCTCAACCCTTTGAACATGGAGGCCTTGGATTTGTGAAGAGTTGTGGGAACAGCAGGGTTCTGAATAGGTGGCCTTCACTCTCTGGTGCTCTGAGCGGCCCTCTTCCACAGGGAGCGAAGCCAAAAAGAGCTTTGAGCTTTCATTATGACTCTGAATGGAAGAACGAAAACAGATCCTACGAACAAGAGAGGGCCCATCTATGGGGCCCTACTGTAATTAGTTATCTTTTTACCTGGCAACCCTCTTGCTCAATCTGCACTTTCTATTGAGTGCAGTTCAGTTGTGGCATAGAGATTCAGGGTTGATTCTCACTAACTCTCCTCTCATTTGTACCACCGGGGCCCCTCAGAGGGATCGGCAAAGACCCTCACTGGGCTGATTTGTATCTTAATGAGCCAGGATTTAATTGCTAGAGCACTGACAGTCATTGGGTTCCTTGTGTCATGCACCCCCAAGTGGATGCCCCAGAATATTACATGCCAGATTGTGAGTATTTCCATCAAGGGGTCAGAGACATTAAAGGGTTAGTTCGCCCATTTAAGACATGAAGTTGTATGCAATCCTTACCAGCACTATAGTGCATACACACTGACCCACCCTTTAGTCACCTCCCTGGTCAGAGTTCTGGCCGCTGGAAGTTTTTCAAGATAGTACTCCCGGTTAGTTTCCGGGGCCTCAAAACTGTGCCTCAAAAAAAAAACAATTATTTGCGTTTCAAAGCTTGAATAATTTACATCACAAAAAACACGCCTGACAAAATTCATACCTCAGTTTTAATCGGCACTATTTTCTTTCCATTTCTATCAATCCGCTGCTGTCAGCGTCAACAGTGCGCGTTCAGATCAGCTGTTGATAGCGCGACTTGCTGACAACATGTCTGACTACAAAACTTCTGATGACGAAACCAATTTTAGCACAATGTCAGACGGAACAGATGATGATGAAAGTAATTTTCAGCTTGTTTACCGTACAGTTTAGACATTGGATCATAAAGTTAGTAAATAGAGCTTACCCGTGGTACTGGTACAGCAAAACTCTTTAAAATCATTTTTTTTCTTTTTCCTCCTTGGTTGGGGATGTAATCGTCTTCGCTGAAGTGAGCACTGCACACACGGAAATCCTTGATTCTCGATATTTTTTGCGGATTGATAGAAATGGAAAGAAAATAGTGCCGATTAAAACTGAGGTATGAATTTTGTCAGGCGTGTTTTTTGTGATGTAAATTATTCAAGCTTTGAAACGCATAAATAATTTTTCACGTAAAACGCACAGTTTTGAGGCCCCGGAAACTAACCGGGAGTACTATCTTGAAAAACTTCCAGCGGCCAGAACTCTGACCAGGGAGGTGACTAAAGGGTGGGTCAGTGTGTATGCACTATAGTGCTGGTAAGGATTGCATACAACTTCATGTCTTAAATGGGCGAACTAACCCTTTAAGCAAAAAAACATTAAGCAATATGCACCTTGCCTTAACATATAGCGGCCATTTGTAATTTGAATGTACAAAGGAGTCTGGTGTCATTCACTTTCAGTTATTTTACCTGTACAATAACAGCACCTTTATATTGCAAACTACTATTTGTTATAGCATTATTTTAATTTATCATCATAACCATAAACTGGCAGTGCTGGGAAGTAGTTACATGTAGCAGCATTAGTTATTAATTTAATTACAAAATAAATGTAACTATAATCTGTTACAGTTACTGAGAAAAAAATGTGTAATTAATTTACTGTTACTTATGAAAATGTTAATGATTACAAAGGGGGGTTAACATCTGAATATTTTCACACACATACAGATTTGATTGATTTCTTTCTAAAATTGCAGTGACTGCTCTAAAATATGAGACACCAATGCTTCAAGAGTTTAGGACACAGAAAAGGACTGTGTTTATTTGATAACTGTTGTATTTCCTATTTGGGTTTGTTACGGTGGCCCAGTAGTTCACAACACAATGAAAACCCCACAACACATCAGAAACAAATTGCAACACAGCGAAATTAGCACATCAAAACAGTAACAAGCCACAACACAACGATATTAGTCCTATGCTTTGTGTTGTGGTGATTAAAATAATTGACTGTTTAAAAAATGAGAAAAAGTAATCAAATGTAATCAGTTAGATTACTTTATTAAAGTAATTGAAATAGTTACACTACTTATTACATTTTAAATAAGGGAAATTGTAATCTGTAAGCTATTACATTTCCAAAATAATCTTCCCAACACTGCACACTGGTTTGTAGCACAAATATTTTTACTGTTTACCACACTTTGTTATTCTTCTACTTATTTACCTATAGCGGCTAAATAATTGGTATCACACATTCAAAGAAAATAGCTTACCTGTGATACAAAATAATAAGGTGTATATAAAGATGAAACTAACAATTAATGGCAAGAAATATTGATTCATTATATTATAGTTTCACCATTTTGTTTGGAAAAATAAAATAGAGCCAATCAGAATTGCTGCGGCTCAGGTGGTTGCCTCAGACATTCTGGCTGCAGAACTGAGTGCCCATGGGCAAAAATGACAGATTTCAATTGTGTGCTTTTGTGTGGCCCTGCACTGAGCATCTGCCATTGAGATTAATGGGAAAGCTTATGGATAGCCCTTTCCAGTAGATGTCATTGATATCCATAAACTGTGACTTTAAGCACTAAGTGAATGATACAATAAAAATCAAAGGAAAAGTTGCAAGCAGTTGAGACACAAAACCAGGAAATACAGATAGATAGATAGATAGATAGATAGATAGATAGATAGATAGATAGATAGATAGATAGATAGATAGATAGATAGATAGATAGATAGTTTAAGAGCTTTTATCACATCAATAATGCTTCTAAGTACTGTAGCTTTTAATAGTTCAGAAAAGATCTGACTTAACATATTGCCTTGATTTATTGCCTTAAGTGACTAAATAGTACTGAAAGACTTCATTGATTCCTAATTTCCAACTTAATGGCATTCCTGAGACAAGCTGTTTCCTTCAAGAACACACTAATATTCGGTTTCTTTAGCTCAAAACAAGCACCAATGTCCAAAAACTTTAGTGAGGAACCAACAAACTTCAGACAGAATAGACTGTAAAGTGAGAAGGAGATCTCCACTCCCTATTCACAACAGAGACTAGCAACACTCATCACAAATTCATTTTCCACAGATGAAATGACTAATGGGCCAGAAGGCTGGGGAGAGATGGTAAATGAATAAAAACAACCTTGCAGCAAGAGGAATGTGCTGCCGGATCTTGTATTAAGCAGAATAGGAATGTAAAGCAAGCATGAAATGAAGGCGGGCAAGCAGCATTCAGCCGCATACATGGAAAGTAGGTCAAATATGCTCGGAGAGACTCATTTCAGGATTTAATTCGCTGTTAATCCGTCTCCTGTAATTTCCATATGTAAACATCAGTAGTTAAACACCTAAGGGAGAGAGTGAAATTAAAAACTATTTGTTACTAATAGATACTGAAGACCAAATAGCCTACTTTGCATTGAAACTTTAATAAGATATTAACAGTAGAATATCTGACAAATATCTACATTATAACCTGCAAACCTCTGAGAATAGATTCTGATGTCAGCTGATTATCATTCATCATTTCTACTTCCATCAGAGCACAGTACAGCACAGTTTACATTGTCCATGAGAATTTAGACCACTATCAGCAACTCATATTAGTTATATAACAGTGAATATAATCCTTCTGTTTTAAGATTAATTTGAACTTCTACACAGCTTCAACAAACATGACGAAGAGATCTGAAGCTCCCCAGCATGCCAATGAAATATGCAAGCAGACATATCTCATGCCACAGGCGCCATACATAATCTATGACCTCACACACATAAACCAGTGCCCAGCCATGACTCCATCATTGCTGTCTGACGCCACGCTGGATTAGAGCTGCGCTACAGCTGGCATGGGTGGCACCTTACATTGGACTGGGCCAAATTTCCACTGAATAGTGTTAACTAAATATCACAGTTGGTATAAAAAAAAAAAAAATCTAAAATGGCTTAATTTGAACTGAATTGGTCACACCGTACAGAACGTTACATTTGAATTTCAATTGGAATACCAGAAAAAGAAATTTGACACCACTAATGCATTCTGGGAAATTTGGTGTTGTTATTGTTAACTAAAACTAAAACTATTTTTTAAATGTTTTAGTTCACTGAAATGAAGCTGAAATAAAATAAACTAAATAATGAAAAACTAAAATGAAAATTTAACTGAAGTAAAATAAGTTAAAGTTCAACTCAAATTACTGAAACTAAGAATATAAATTCAATCTAAATAGAAGTATTAAAAACTAAAACATTACAAAAACTTAATTATATTTTTAAAAATTAATGCAAAATATTAATAAATGCTATAATAGTATATTTTAAAAAACTGAAACAACTGGTTCAAACTTTGTCCAAAGTTAATTGAACAAAGCTAGTTTATTAAATATGACAATATATATAATAAATAAAATTTCTGTAGGTGGCATTTCAAACATATTTATCTATTTGTAATGCCTTTTGACCTTCAATCAATCAATCAATCAATCAATCAATCAGTAAATCGGTAAAACTTCAAAAAAGGGTTCAATCAGTAAAACTTCAAACAAGACTTTGATAAGCCACCATTCAAATTTAGTCTTGACAAACTCTGCATTTTTATTTAAAAATTACAGCTATATTTATTTGCTACCTTGAAATTGCAATTCTTAGTTTAAGTTCAAGTTCAATTTCAATTGAGCTTTATTATAACGCCTCTATACATGGAGACATGCAAAGGAACGAGATGTCGTGCCTTACAGGACCAACTAAACATAGACAGACATAATCATATAAAATGAAGAAATATATAAACATAATTTACATATAAGTTAAGTCAACTTTTATCACTTTATATCACTTTTTACAGTGATATAACCTAAACATATAACCTATATAAACCTACATATAGCTACCCTATTTCAAGAGTAATCTATATATACTTTACATGAAAAACTTTCACTTACATGAAAAACTTTAATTCTAAACGCCATGCCACCCCGATACAAAAATCTTATATCTGATCAGCCTGCCAGTCCAGTTGAAGAAACAGTGGAAAACCACAGCTCTAAACAGGCTACTTGAGAGAAGTAGTGGCATTATGCCCAGAGAAACTAGCACAAAACTTAATAAAGCTTTCTGTCCTTTTTAATGATTGAATGCATGCTAGAATAGAACACCGGGTGGTTAATTGCAATTAACAACATTCTGTTGCCTTACTTTAGCAAAGATTAAGTTCACAGTTTCCACCCTTTAGAGTTGCATGTGCTGAAAATGTGTTCCACAGTAAAAGTTGCTGTCACGCTCTACTCGGTTTCCTATTTCATCAGCAAGCTTACTGAATCCCTCCCACGCCGAGTTCTCAAGCTATGCTCTTCACGTCTGGCAGAGTAGCCACATCTCCAGCAAATATTTGGGAGTTTTAACATCACTATCAAGTGTAAATTGACAGGGAACCTCTTTCTTGTTATCCTTGAAAACAGGATGCTGGAAAAAAAACATCATTACTCATTGCTCCTCAGGGAATTGCACATGCCTTGGTGAGAGGACACAATCACACCAGTCTATCTAGTATAATTAGGCAGCAGATTAAATTGCATGCATTGCATATATCTTAAAGCAGGGAAGTGGAGACTTAATCAAAAGCACGTTGCTTGTTCATTGCACTGTTCATGTGTGAGGGAAGATGTGTGAGGTTTCCTGGCCCTATATGGCATGAGCAATGGCCTGTCAAATCAGGAGAAAGATGCAGCAGCTGGAAAAGGATGTGGCCAGAGTGAAAAATAAAACACGGAGGTGTGATACGACAGACAGAGAGGAAGGAGGACAAAATAGCTCATGGAGGAGACTCCTCCACGAATTGCATCATATTTGATATTGTGATGGAGGTTTTTAAAAGTTCTGTTCAGGGCCACTGTCTGAAAGCAGACGGACGCATTATAAAACTCGTCAGCCTCTTTTTATAAGTATGAATACCTAGTTGCCACGGATACACTTATATTAGATACCAACTGAAAGCTTAAACATGAAACTTTCCAAAAATGTCAATCATTGTAGAGTTTTTGTCATAAAAGCTTAATAATTAGGCATGAACCATATTTTGTGACAGCTATGAATATAAAAACGCCTTATATTTACATCCTCTATCCTCAGGAAAGTGGCGTACAAATTGTTACACGGGCACTTTGGGTAATGTATATTAATTATATTTAATTAGATATGTGACATTCACTCTAAATATTTCGCTGAATGACAGACATTGATAGGTGAGTACTTGCACATTTGTTTAGCCCCAACTAAATTCGGAAGAGGTTGTTGCTTGATCATGCAGTGGTATGCATGCAGTATCACAAAAAAGCTACAATTTTGAATGATTTTTATTTTTTTTTAAAATTGGAATGACAAATTTGACACATGCAGCGTATCTGGGAAATTAAGTGTTCTAGTGTTGTTTTTGTTAACTAAAACTCTAATGTTTTAGTTAAACTGAAAAAAATATCGTATGAAAAACTAACAATTTTCAATTAATAATGCCTTTGTATAATTTGTATAGAAGTATAACATTCTAAAATTTATTTTACTTCAATAATCAGTTACATGTTTATGTGTTAATATAGTTTATATAACTGAAAACAAAACAAATGGGGCTAAAGAAATTTCAAGATCAAACTAAAATTTAAAATACATGTTATGTTTTTAACTGACATTTGCATGTGTTACATGTAAACTGATACATGTGCATACATTCAAATATTTGAAACAATCAACTGTTCACAGAAAAAGATTTGGAAACAATTTTCACTCAGAAACTGCTAGTAAATTTCACATATAATAAAAAAAAAGAAACAGGAAGTAACACAGAATTAAACTTTGATGCATCATATATACAGGTGCATCTCAATAAATTAGAATGTTGTGAAAAAGTTCATTTTTTCTTGTAAGTTATTTCAAAAAGTGAAACTTTAATATATTTTAGATTCATTGCATGTAAAGTAAAACATTTCAAAAGTTTTTTTTTGCTTTAATTTTGATGATTAGAGCTTACAGCTCATGAAAGTCAAAAATCAGTATCTCAAAATATTAGAATATTTACATTTGAGTTTCAATAAATGGCCATCCCTACAGTATAAATTCCGGGTATCTCTTGTTCTTTGAAACCACAATAATGGAGAAGACTGCTGACTTGGCAATGATCCAGAAGACGAACATTGACGCCCTCCACAAAGAGGGTAAGTCACAGAGGATCATTACTGAAAGGTGTGGCTGTTTACAGAGTGCTGTATCAAAGCATATTAAATGCAAAGTTGACTGGAAGGAATAATTTGGGTAGGAAAAGGTGCACAAGCAACAGGGATGACTGCAAGCTTGAGAATACAGTCAAGCAAAGCCGATTCAAACACTTGTGAGAGCTTCACAAGGAGAGAACTGAAGCTGGAGTCAGTGCATCAAGAGTTGCCACGCTCAGATGTCTTCAGGAAAAGGGCTACCAAGCCACTTCTGAACCACAGACAACGTCAGAAGTGTCTTACCTGGGCTGTGGAAAAAGAACTGGACTGTTGCTCAGTGGTCCAAAATCCTCTTTTCAGATGAAAGTAAATTTTGCATTTCATTTGGAAATCAAGGTCCCAGAGTCTGGAGGAAGAATCCATAGAGGCACAGAATCCATGTTGCTTGAAGTCCAGTGTGAAGTTTCCACAGTCTGTGATGATTTGGGCTGCCATGTCATCTGCTGGTGTTGGTCCACTGTGTTTTCTGAAGTCCACAGTCAACACAGCCATCTACCAGGAAATTTTAGAGCACTTCATGCTTCCTTCTGCTGACAAGCTTTATGGAGATGCTGATTTGATTTTCCAGCAGGACTTGGCACCTGCCCACACTGCCAAAGGTACCAAAAGCTGGTTCAATGACCATGGTGTTGGTGTGCTTGACTGGCCAGCAAACTCACCAGACCTGAACCCCATAGAGAATCTATGGGGTATTGTCAAGAGGAAGATGAGAGACACCAGACCCAACAATGCAGATGAGCTGAAGGCTACTGTCAAAGAAACCTGGGCTTCCAGACCACCTCAGCAGTGCCACAAACTGATCACCTCCATGCCACGCCGAATTGAGGCAGTAATTAAAGCAAAAGGAGCCCCTACTAAGTATTGAGTACATATACAGTAAATTAACATACTTTCCAGAAGGCCAACAATTCACTAAAAATGTTTTTTTTATTGGTCTAATTTGTTGAGAATTGGTGGGTTTTTGTTAAATGTGAGCCTAAATCATCACAATTAAAAGAACCAAAGACTTAAACTACTTCAGTCTGTATGCACTGAATTTATTTAATACACGAGTTTCACAATTTGAGTTAAATTACTGAAATAAATGAACTTTTCCACGACATTCTAATTTATTGAGATACACCTGTATTTTTAACTGTAAAAAAAAAAAAAAAAAAAAAACAGAAATACATATTGGTTTTTGACATTTATTTTATCGATAGATATGCATCTCATGAGAAAAAATAAATAAATCCCATGTTTACACTGATACTCTTGTGGACGTACACTCTTAAAAATAAAGGTTCCAAAAGTGGGTTTTCACAGCGATGCCAGAGAAAAGAACCAGTTTTGTTTCCTCAAAGAACCTTTCAGTGAACAGTTCTTAAAATAACCATTTTTTTCTTAGTGTGAAGAACATTTTAGTAATCTAAAGAGCCTTTTTCCACTGTAAAGAACCTTTCGTGGAATGAAAAGGTTCCATGGATGGTAAAGGTTCTTTGTGGAACCATTGATACCTATAAAGAAACTTTATCTATTTATACATTACACCAATAACATCATTGCTATTTCTTCACACTGCAGTCAAGCAGATAATAAATAAAAAACAAAAATTAAGAGTGCAAAAGACATTTCCACAAATTATTGTAGTTGTAGTAGAAATACAAATAAAAAAAATATATAATAAAATATTATAATCTATGATTGTATTGTATTGTACTGTGTTCTTCTCCATACGGACATTCTGCTGTATAACTATGCTGCCTATATACTTTGGTATTGATCACTTCAAGCACATGAACTGACTGCAGTGCTGAGTTTAATGTGAGGGTGTCAGTTTTTCATCTGTATTCAGCTTTAGTCTCAAGTACCATAAATACTGCCTTCAGGCCCCACTACGTGAGTGTTCCGAGAAATCGTGCTCACATATGCACACACACACACAGATGTATGATCAGTCAATATTTGAATGAATTGTGTAGGGTAAAAGGAGGCCATCTGTTTTTGACAGATGCATTTTTATGGTGATGATGACATTGTAGAGGTTGCCCCTCTGGAGCGACAGACTATTTAACACGCGCAACCTTAAAATTCAGCCCAAACCAAACCATTGGATCTTTATGCCTCAAAGAGAAATTAGCACAAATCTCTTATTTAAAAGGAAAAACCACACCATCTGCCATTCAGCTGCTTTGTTACTGATACAGTGCACTCTCACTGACAATATTACTGTGCTATAGACAGCTGCAATAACAGGTTTTAACTCTCAGTTGAGTTAATGTGTGTGATAGATCTCTGCAAATGAGGCCTGTGTGTGTGTGTATTAGAAAGGTGATTGTATTTGTACGTCTCTGTTTGTGTATTCAAACAAGTCTTAATGTAGAAGCACGATTCACATGAATCAAGTAAATATCTGCATGCAAATAAATTACATATACAAACTCAAACTCAATTCATCTCAGTCATATATCACAAGCAAAATGTCACGTGTGAAAAATGCCCTCTGGTGGTAGCTTTTCAAACAGCCATTGGTCTGTTCTGACTGCTAGTACAGGGAGTCAATTGGAATCTCTTCCATAGCAACAGTCCTACATGGCAACAACTATCTTGAATACAAGATTTCCATTATGGTCTGCCGCCCTCTCAAGAGAGACGTCAGTTGGAGTCTTTCATCCTGAGAGGGAAACTACAGCAGCAACAGCTAGATAAAAAGCCGCTTTCTGCATTCATCACAAGTATTCATTCTTTCAGAGACTTTTTCATTTCATTTATAACAAATACAGAACAGAACCATAATAAAACAAAACAGCATTTCATAGTTTCATATGGTTAAATAAACAAACAAATAAATACAAAATATTCATTTAAACCATTTAAAAAATAAATGCCTCATACCCTGAATATTATTTTATTTTATTTTATTTTATTTTATTTTATTTTATTTTATTTTATTTTATTTTATTTTATTTTATTTTATTTTATTTTATTTTATTTTATTTTATTTTATTTTTTTTATTTTTTTTATTTTTTTTATTTTATTTTTTTTATTTTATTTTATTTTAAAAGAGTTGCACCACTTCATATTTTCCAACATCAACTAACTATGCCTCGTCATAGAAAGTTCAAATTGTGTGATATTTTAAGAGATTTTTAAACTTCATACAGAGTCATGAGGGTTTGCAGGAATTCCATCTACAGCATAATTTTTTTTTTTTATGGTTGTTTGTTTATTTTGTTTGCATATGTTGATACTATATTAATGTGTTTTTGTGTAAGGTTTTTCAAACATTGATAAGCAGTGAGTCAGTTCAGATGAAAATATTATTATTATTTTTTTTTTTTTGTATCTTTGGTATAATAATAGATTTATAAAATACAATAAAGGATGAATAATTTAATAAGGTTTCCTTTTTATGAATTTCTTTATTTCATAACCTGTTTTCTTCATTATAGACAGTTGTGACAACCTGCCTTTTTTTTTTTTTTTTTTTTTTAGCTTTTTGCCCATCTGAAAGGTCAAGAATGTCTAATTAAAAGACTGATATTCCCCGCAAAAATGTTCATTTAAGGTGCTGGCGGTTTGTCAAACGTGGGGCTCCAGGGAGGACAGATGAGATCAGGGTTCTACATAGAAAATCTTTATAGAGAAACAGGAACTCAGTATGTGAGCAGTGTTGTATTACTTCAGTTTCCAATAAAATCACTTCTCTGCAGTACACTCTTATGCTTTCATCTCTCTGACCCTGTTTTTGCCCGCACTCTTGAAGGTTTTGCAGGAAATAAGTGATGGAATCTGAGTTGCGTGTGCACTCATCCACGCTCCGGTCCACTTATACAGGGGCTGGAGTCATCAGGGCCATTACTCAAAATGTGCTGATGTTATTGCTGTGGGAATGTGTGGCACTTTAGTGTCATTGTGAGAAATTCTGTAACTGCTCTTTCCTCATGCAGCGCTGGTCCATCTCCACAGTATAGCACTTTGATTTGACTGACTGGATGTTACAAAGTGCACTCTTGTCTTTCATTTTCATCCTGTGGGAAAAGGTTCTTCTAGTGAATCTATACGGATGACACCCCAGAACAACAGTTTCAGATCTGCACAGGGATTAGTTGGATCTGAAGGGAGGCATGGAGCTGAATATAACAGGCTGATAGTTAACTAGCACATTCAAAATATATATCAGCTGAATTAAAGTTTAAGGTTCAAACTACGGTCAAGTGTAGCTTTTCAATCAGATTTTATAGCCTCACTGGTGACTTTTCATGTAAAATGTACAAATGATTTAATATGTAAAAGTATTAAATATTTGTGGTCAGTGAGATTTTTTGTAGAAACTGATACTTTCATTAAGCACGGATGCATTAAATGTGACAGTGAAAACTTTTACATTGTTACAAAATAAATTCTATTTCAGGTAAATGCTACATGCTCTTTTGAACTTTCTATTCATCAGAGAATCCTGTATCATGGTTTCAAAACAATATTAACCAGCACTATTTGCAACATTGATAATAATACAAAATGTTCCTTTAAACACCAAATCAGCCTATTAGAATGATTTCTGAAGGATCATGTGACACTGAGGACTGGGGTAATGCATGCTGAAAATTCAGCTTTTGCCATCAATAATTTACATTTTGTTGTAATAATATTTCACAATAGAACCGTTTTTGCTGTATGTGTGATCAAATAAATTCAGCCTCGGTGAGAGCAAGTGATCTCTTTGAAAACCTAAAATAAATTGTACTGACCCAAAACATTTGAACAGAAAAAGAGTAAATAATAACATAATTTTATTCATGTGTGTATGAATGCATGCATGTGAACTATTCTGTTGGACAAGGATCTATATTCACCACCCTACAATTGAGACCAGCTAACATTTTTCCAATCTTCTGCAGTCTTCTGCTACTGTAGCTCATCCACTTTAAGATTTGCTGTGCTCATAGATGCTTTTCTGTACAGCACTATTGTAACATTGATATTTCAGTAAAATTTCAGAGGGATTCTGTAATGCTTATCTCCAGTGGTGAACTGAATTAAAGTGTGATGATCACTGAAATCACTGTCTATTCTGTGGCTGCTCAATCATCTGTCTGAATTTGTGTGATTCAGGGAAAATGGGAGAAATTAGAGGGAATGAGAAGTCTACTTAAATGGGACAGAAGAGTTAGTGCTTTCATTCCCTGTAGATGCCTCAATTCAGGAACAAAATCAGACTAGATGATATAGCTCAAAATAGTCCCATTTGAGAAGAACCGTTATTGTGGATTTGGATAAAGGACTATGAACTTTTAACACTAGGTCTTATATCTTCAAATACAGCTTTTCAAAAGCAAGATTTTCCCGATTTTTAATTCTGAGACTGTTTACAGCTGTCAAGATGGACAGAAAAAATGAGTTGGATTTTGACATTTTGCGTGCTGAAATCAAAGAGTGACAAAGATGGTGGCTTCCACACAAACACTCAGAATGACATCAAATAGATAACAGATGCTGGGAAAATCACTGTCTGGCTACTAAAGTCTGAGTGGCATCAGAAATCACTGAGCGAGGGAGAAAGCAGCAGTAAGGCATCCCCTATGGTGCAGGATGCTGACAGCTCACTTTGCCCCCCACTATGGAGGAC
The DNA here is from genome assembly GCF_012432095.1 of Onychostoma macrolepis. Lineage (NCBI taxonomy): Eukaryota > Metazoa > Chordata > Actinopteri > Cypriniformes > Cyprinidae > Onychostoma > Onychostoma macrolepis. The sequence goes on from NC_081155.1 coordinate 30,562,670, forward strand.
ACAGAGAGAGAGATACACAATAGATCAACAATGCTTGGGAGATGCAAGCTCTGTTTGTAACATCATCTTGGTACTGCAGTAAAAACAACTCAAAGCAGCTGATAAAATCTTCACAATAATTCACAAGTACTCACTCGGCTTCCAGCCCATCAATTAACATCTTGTGAAGAAAAATCTGTGTCTGTGAGAAACAAATCCATCAAGGCATTGCTTCTGGCTAGAATACAAGTCTATTGCTTTCTCCAGTGAAAAGGCTGTTTCATCTGAGTCAGGGAAGAAATATGCTATAATAATATATTATATAAACAGGTCAAGTAACATCTACAAGTGAGAGGAGTCCAAAATAATCAAATCAGATATGTCAGCGAATTTTTGAACAGGGGATTGACTTTTTCACTGGAGGAAGCATTATTATGAATTATAGACTTTTATGGTATTAAAGTTGAAACACCTTAATGATGGATTGTTCCTTACAAAAATTGAACTTTTTGCTTTACTAGATGTTAATTATCGTTGTGTGATTACTTGAGAATTATTGTGACGTTTTTATCAGCTGTTTGGACTCTCTTATTGACGGCACCCATTCACTGCAGTGAATCCACTGGTGATCAAGAGATGTAATGCTACATTTTCCTAATTTATTTCAGATGAAGAAACAAACTTATCCACATCTTGGATGGCCTGAGGGTGAGTACATTTTCACTATTCTTTTAAGCAACTCAAATACACTAAATGCTCTAATATTCATTTTGCCAAATTGGTCTGCTTCGCTTTTGTCAGACACTTCTCCGAGTCTTTATGTTGTTTCTTCAGCAGTGTTAAGGTGTCTTACTAATCTAACACAGGGCTCAGGAGACAAAACACTCTACTAATGAGCTGATGAATTTAATCAGGTGTCCGGAACTTTACTTTGCTAATTAGAGATGTAGCTATATACTATTAGAATAACAAACATTACAAGATGATAATCAGAAAGCCAGAGTTGTTCTTTAATTCTCTGATTGGCATTGGTTTTGGTTGTGATATTTAGTGTGCAGATGGAACCGGGTAATTTTAAGTAATTAGTGTGAATTATAACATTAGCAGTATAAATAAAACTTTACTGAGCTCCTGTCAAAATTGTGTATTTTGAAATCATTTAGAGCAGGCATACAGTACTGGCTCATTTTCACAAACAGGATTTTTCATAGTTGCACCCATTTTGCAATGTCTAGAACTAAACTTTTTTTTTTTTATATATATATATATATATATATATATATATATATATTCACTCCAATAACGTTCCGACCATTATCATTCTGAAACCTATAACTAACAGCAGTCCAATGCTGATCAAACTCTTGCCTGCAATTTTCTAATTAAATTTTTATTTGCTTGTTCAGGTGTTTGATCAGATTTGTGGCTGAATTCAGGCGTTAATGCTCTCTCCACAAACAAATCTCTCCATCTAATAGATTTTTATAAAATATTAGAAAAGTGGCAATGAAACTATGTGCATCTCCAATACTAATTTTTTTTTTTTAAATGCAAATTTCAATGTTTGAAACAGTGAACAGATGCACAGAGACCATGTGAGCTGCAAAACACTTTACTGTGATGAAGCAAAAACACTATACAGCAAAGCAACTTGTACTCTCCACAGCAGCTTCTGTTTGGTGAAAATAAAAACATGAAGATCTTTAAAACTAAGCCAGAAATGGGCAAACAAGTTTCTTACATACAAATTCTAAAAAGCTCAACGTAAAGCAAGAGTGGTAGTGCCAACATTTAGTTCAAATGGGGGGGAAAAACAGCAACGTTAAGAGCACATTGGATTTTTACAGTCTGTAAGGCACTCGACATCAGCTTTCTCAAATAAACTGCTCAGTAACTAGAGTCTTTGGCTACAGCACAAAATCACCACATCAGTCCTTGTACTCCGTGTATTTCTTGGCAGACCCATGAACTTTGCTGGCCGGGTACTTGAGTCGGTTGAGGGCCATTTTGCGGAGGACAGCTTGAGGCAGATCAACGTGGCATTTTTCTGCCAGTTCAACCAGATAGATCAACACGTCGCTGAGCTCCTGGGCCAGGTGCTCCCGCTGCGGCTCGGTCCAGTCCGGCAGGCCCTCCTCCACCTCCCCGCGCCACTGGAAGAGCTCCGCCACCTCCCCGACCTCCCCGACCAGCGCGAGCAGCAGGTTCCGCGGCTTGTGGAACTGGTTCCAGTTCCTCTCCTCCGTGAATTCAGCCTGCATGCGGCGGATGTCTTCAAGCGCGGGCTCAGAGGTGAAAGTGAATCCCTCGGCCCGGTCATGCTGGATTTCTCCGTTCCCGTTCGTAGATGGGTGGTGGTTGGAAGTGTCACCGTTGTGTTTGGATCCGATCCCGTTTTGCTGCAGCGCCATTGTAATTAAACGACCGAAAGGCAAGCCCTGAAAACAGAGAAGTGCTCAAAGATAATCATTCAAGTGCAGGACCATGCGTGAATCTCCCGCCACCAACTGCCCCACAGTTATCAATACGCGGTTTGCGAATGCTGTCATAAGAAGTCGCCGGAAACTTTGCCTTTGCGCCACTGGCATTATGGGAGTTGAAGTTTTTTCTTCATCATCATACGTTACACTGGCGAGTTCCTGGCGGCTATGTAAAACTACATGTACCATCTGCCCACACACAAACACAAGCATGGCAGCCTCCTCTTCGGGATACAGCAGAATGTTCTTTAATCTAAGGAAATATGCTAATAAATCACAAAGTTTATATCATATTAATACTTTTAATTTAGTGATAAGGACGTTATGGATATCTGGATCCAAAACTCAACTTCAGCCCAAAGTCCATACTAAAAGGTAGGAATCAAATTCCTCCAAAATGTTATGTAGGAGGTTCATAGGTTGTCATTCTGACATTCTTGTTATCAACATGAGGGATTTGAATAATGGTCTTTCTCTGGTTTAATGGAATTAATAATGTGGTGTATGTGTGTTAACAGACTGCAGATTTGAAACTGTTGAGACCCATACTTTATTGCTGACCTTGATTTTAGATGTGCTCTGAAAAAATGTATATACTTTATATGCCATTAAGACATACTGCAAAGAAAAACAGATGGTGTTAATTATGTGTTAATAGCCTGTATATTAAACTAATTTAAATATTTTACGAAATAAAATAAAATATCCTTAATTAATAATACTCATTACAATCAAAATAATCACAGTTCATTAATTAAAATACATTCAAATACTTAACTGAGACCACCGTGGCTGGTCGTCACATTTTTTACTCCTACGAATAGTTTCTAATAATAGTTTTTTAGACTTGGATACAAAAAAAGTTTCCGATCAAAGAATTCACAAAATGACTCCATTTTAGGGGCTTTTAAACTACACTATTGTTAAAATGTTTGGGTGTAATGTTGTGAAGAAGCCTCTTATCTTTCAAAGCAGATGTAAATGCATCAATATTATGAAGCATTATTACAATTAAATTTCAATTTTTTTCAATTTTAAAGTGTTTTATACCATTATAAATGCGTTTACTGTCATTTTTGATCAATTTAATGTGTTGTTGCTAAATAAATGTATGTAATGATGAAAGTTACTATAAAGTGCTGTCGGTTCCAGAGCCACCAACTCTTCATCTCTTTGGTTTTGTTGTATAGTCTTCCTCAGATGGTTGGTGTTGTGGGTCTGGAAATCCATGCTCAGATTCAGTCCACATCAAAGCTCTTCTCTGGATCTCATGTTAGATTCTTGGCTCCACCAAACTCACTTGTCTCACATTTTGATGCTTCATTACCAGGAACACTGCCAGTATGTAAATGAATTAAATTACACACACACACATACATAAACACACCAATATAAATCTGCATTATGTCTGTCATTTCATTGCACTTATAAATTCTGTTTAATGTCTTGCTGCTACATTTCCTGAGGTACTGAACAGAAGATGTGTGGAGGCTGCCGTATTGACAGGCCTTGCTCTCAACTGTACCATCAACGGGAAGTCACTATTCGACAGGAAGCACTACTTTTATGCAGACATGCCTGTGAGTTCTCTTAGCTGCACACATATAAATGCTTAAAGAATCTGTCAGCGTTTCTTAGTTTTATCTTCGTACTCCAAAGGATAGAAGTGCTGATGACACAAATGCAATGGACAAGAACATCTTTCCTACGCCTCCAACTCTATATGGTTGTTATTTTTGATTAGCTGCTTTATGGATCCATCGTTTGTCAGAGAGACATGCACATATATCCAGAGCATCACTCTTTCTTTCCCTGAGCTTTAATAAAGCAGTGATGCTGAACAGGCAGGAAACAGAATAGCTGCCACTAATGTAGATGAATAACAGTGTCTGCTCTTAAAAGCTTAAAACATTCAAGCTCTGGTCCGAACAATGTTTCAGCTCTGGTATTGGATTTGTGAAGCCAAATAATTTCTTCTTTTTTTTTTAATGTTGTAGTTAAAAAATAAACATGAATATGTTTTAGCAGTTCTGAGAACACTGTCCTCCACCAAAAATGCAGTCCAAACACACCTTTTGTAAATATCCTGAGAGCATAGAAAATAATTAAATAAGAATGAATTGTACCCTGTGATGCATCGCTCAATTCATCACGACAGGATTCAATAGTCATCAACATAGTGACTGCCCACTTTCTCAGTGGCCTTGGTAGCAGAAGTTTTTCTTCGTCTTCTTCTTCTTCTTTTTTATTAATATAGGAATTTTAAATCTTTTCAACAAAGAGTTCTAAGCCATGAACCAATTCAGCCATCTCTGAGATTTCTCACAACACTGTAACATTTGTTTGTTACAAAAAAAGAAAAAGGTAATCACAAACAGGTAAGGACTGTACGTTTTAATGTGGAAATGAACTTGTGAATTACTGTGAATAATTGAATAAATTTAGTAACAACAACAACAGAGTACTGCAGTAATGTTGTAATTTTGTAGGTCAACCCAGAAGTTAGTATCGCCCTGGTTCCCTTGATTAAAAAAAATTCTACTGGCTTTTGAATTGTTGCAGAAAATAAGCACTGTGACAAACAAAGCTTTATGATTCTTACATATTTTGTGCATGATAATTTTGTAATTTCTTTTATTTGAGACCTGAATACAATCTGCAGAAGTAAAAAAGCTAAACATAGGATCTAAACAATCTATGGTGGTTACATGACTGCATGAGAGTTTGAGTCAGAATAGTTTGCAAGAGTGCAATTATAAACGCAAGCAGATTATTGAGTAAAGGAGTTTAGCTGTTTGATGTTATGACGTTTGATGTTTTCGACATCCTCTGTAGTCCCATTTAGCCTTTTGAGAGAATTACTGTTGTATTTTATGTTGTAAAATATCTTGAACTTGTGTAAACCACAGACCTTATTTCAGGCCTTTAACCAAAAATCCATTGACTTCAGAACAATTATCTAATCTGTATTTTTCAGTACATATAACAAAATGTTGATTTCAATGTTTTATTGAAGAGGGGGAGGGGGCACTGTTGAGATTACTACAGTTCCTGCTTCCATGGTAACAGTGCCTTTTCTTATTGGTCGATCTCCTTTGAGCAGTGTGGGTAATATAGTACTTCACCAGGAATTCTACAACTGAGCATGATTTTCTTCAAATGAAGTTGAAATCGCACTGATGCTTAGCTTCTACAGAAGCATATGCTTTCTCATAACAACCCCAGAGCTTAATGTACTCTTTTTTTTATTTTATTTATTTATTTATTTTTTTTATTTGAAGATTTATTTGTTATCGTCATAATTTTCTTTGGAGAAAATAAATTACATTTTTTCTTTCAGAACCAAAGATACAGCATGTGAGATTAACTCATAATTAAAAAGTATTATTAGATTAAGTAGAAATGTCATTTTAATTCTGACACAATTAAAAGACAAAATATTAAAAATAAAATTGAATTAATGTATATATTTGGACTGTGCAGGAAAAAATGATTTGTGCAGGCATCCTTTCCTGTATTATTTATATTGTAATACAACATGCACCAAACAGATTGCAAAACCAATTTTAAGCCACAATAATCAAAGGTAAGCAAGGACTGATTCTGGCTGAGTTGGCATTGAGAAAGCTCAGACATTGAAATGGAGGGAATCTTTGACTTATGAGGAATCTGTCACTCTTCATTGGCACTGATTTAATTTCTTCAGTGCTTACATTTGTTTTTTTGTTTTTGTTTTTTGTGGCCGTGATGAATTAGTTGATCAGGTACAACACACAGATGGTAATGGCTAATTGCTTTTTTTTTTTTGCTTTTGCATGCCAATAACCATGATAAATTTCTAGTGGCTTTTTGTCATGGAGTTGCCATAGCAACAGTTACGAGTGCTCTGTTTTGCTTTGCGGTGAAACTGAAGGAGGTTGAAAATGTAGCCAGATCACAAGTATCTGTATGCGATTTCATTTTGTCATAACCTTAACCCTGGCCTTTCAACTCTACCCAACCCTGCCAAACACCAGATTTGATTCTGATGAGTGATGACACAAAAGATTTCTTTTATTACACAATGATGATGTTTTAAGGTTGTTAGATGAGGTCTAATCCAAAACAGACATCCAAAAATGCAAAAAAGTTCACTATAATACAAAAGGCAACTATATGTTTTAATGTGTATAGAAAGACCCGATTTATACTGTGTTAAAAATATTATAAATACAAAGTTTAAAAAATTGTTAAACATTTTTGAAAGAAGTTTATTTTGCTTTTATTTGATCAAAAACGGAAAACAGTAATATTGTATAGTAACCGTTCACCCATTAGTCCAGTTGTGCTGCTTAATATTTTTGTGGAAACCGTGATACATTTTTTTCCCCCAGGGTGAATATAAAGTTCAAATTAACAGCATTTATTTGAAATATAATTAATAATAGTAATAATATAAAAGGCTTTACTGTTTTTTTTTTTTAATCAAGTGAATGCATTGTTGCTGAATAAAAGTACAAAATATATAATAGAAAGTTCTTTAAGACTGTATTTTCTCTAACTCTATGTTGTTGGATGCATAAACCTAAAGAGAAAAATAAAATCATGGCTGTCAGTAGAACAAAATGATTGTGATTTTAATAATGCAAGTTCTGACCAGTATTTAAAATGCAGAATGAAATGGTGATATTGACACAATTTGTTAATTTTAACTTTTATTTTATTTAATTTTTAATGTTATTTTTATTTTGGCTCTCCTAGCACTCTCCTGCTGTCTGAAAACCCTTGGCCAGACACAGATGTGTAATAGATATATTTAGGTCTAGATAAACTAGCAATTAAAATGGTCCTGATACGCACCATTGTTTAGTTGTGTAACAGTTTGTTGTTTGTGTTTTTAGGCAGGCTACCAGATCACTCAGCAGAGGGTTCCCATAGCAGTGAATGGCATGCTGGTCTATAGTCATTTTGAAGGTCACAGAAGAAACCCAGTTGTAACCAAGAGTGTGAAAATCAAACAGATCCAGCTTGAGCAAGACAGTGGAAAGAGTCTCCATGATGATGAACGGGGTCAGACTCTCATAGATCTCAACAGAGCAGGTGCTGCTTCTTCACTCTTATACAGAAACATGAAGAGTCTGTGTCCTTTGTGGACAGCGTCTGATATAACACTGTGTCTCTCTGTCTGTAGGTGTAGGTCTGATGGAGCTGGTGATGGAGCCAGAGATGTGTTGCGGAGAGGAGGCAGCAGCTGCCGTCAGAGAGCTTCAGCTCATCGTTCAGGCTCTGGGCACCTGCCAGGCTAACATGGCTGGTGATTTAATACATCCCCTACAGCCAACATTGATCAGAACCTTTAATGTCTACACACATTTATTCCCATGATTGGGTCTCTGACACAAATCACCTTGCTTGCACCAACTTTATCAGAGTCTGTAATCTACACAGTATCCATATGGTTATTTTCAGTGTACATCTCAATATTGATGTACTTGCTCGGAAAAAGCTTAAAAGGGTGTTTTCTCAGTCTGAAAACAATCATTTTGACCAAATAGCTCCAAATAGACCAAATAGATCGTTTAAATAGAACAATCAGATAGATGTAAATAGAAAATGTTTAATGCATGAAGTGAAATACAGTCAAATCGAGTTAAAACAATCAAGTAACATTCCCTGTACTGTTTGTCATTACACAAACACAAGGAAGAATGACATTAATTTCATTGTTTCATTGTAATAAACTGCGATATTTACATATCTTACTAATATTTAACTATTATATTAACTACTTTAACAATCTAATACATTAAAATTTCTATGCAATTTTCCAGAAAATTTTTTGAGTAATGAAGCAAGCAAATAGTTGAATCAGATTTAGTGAAAGGTCAGTTTTGAACTGAATCACAGAGATTAATTGAACCTACCGACTTGACTTTGCTACTGAAGTTTAAATTAAAGGTTTGCTGAAAACTTTTAAGAAAAATTGGATTGGAAATGTAGTCCAGTGAGTACTAGTGTTTATAAAACATTATGGCTAAATAAAAATCACAATCATAACGTTGCTTAATTTTATATTGGCAGCAAAATTGTTAATACTCAATATATTGACCAGCCCAGCAGACAGTATTCTATTCGTCACCTAGATTTATATTAAAGAGTGCATCATGAGGAAAGCCTTGCCCATGAATTTTTGTGTTCAAATATTTAATAAACAGATGTGGACTCACATATGTCATAAATCAGGAATATTAAATGTTTAACCCAACCGCTGGGTTCGTCCATATTTTACCCAGCGCTGGGTTGTATTTAACCCAGCATTTTTTAAAGTGCAGAAATGCTTTAACGATGTATTGCAAATGTAAAAAATTTTTTTTTTTTTACGAATCCCAATCTAAAAATTATCTTGAATAAATTTAAAGTCTGGGCTTTGTATGTATACTGTCAGGGCCAAAGGAGAAGGCTCGGCTGTATACCACGAAAGGACTGTAGTGAGACTCCTTCATCAATGGTCACTCTATGGCTTCACCAATGAGTTCACTTTTTTCCCATTTCCAACTATTTGTATTCCAAGTTTTTGTATTTTGAATGCACTGAGATGTTTGAATTCTTGAAACCTAATATGAGTGAGTCATAGTTTCAATTACACACTTTAAATAAGAACATTGATAAAATGTAGTGTTTGTGTAGGACTCACAAATTCAAATGAGAAAATAACTGACCTGTTTCTCAACCCTTCTTAAGGTGTCACCGCTCAATCAACCTATTGTCTTCCTGTGATGAAAAATTCAATAGCTTTTGTTTAATCAAAACCCCCTGAAGCAAAATACAGCAAATTGTTTATCTGGTGCAGACTATTCAGCGGTGCACAGGGCACTCCAGAATACTGTATTTCATGCAAATAAATCATTCAAATTCAAATGTATGCAGTGTTTGTTAAGCAGGGGTTTTGAGAGCTGTGGATGGTTGAATTGTAATGACTGTTAGGAGTGATTCTCATATCAGATCCATTTTTCTCTCCTCTCGCAGAGGGGCAGCTTAGAGTTGATGCCAATGTGTCCGTGCATCGCCCTGGAGAGCCTTTGGGAGTGAGGACAGAAGTCAAAAATATCAACAGTGTGAGGCACCTGGCTAAAGCCATAGGTAAGAATATGTGTCCAACTGATACTGAGAAAAAAGTTTATGGATATCAAGATCTCCCTTCTGGTTTGAAGAAGGGCTTTTCTAGTTTAAGTACAAATGTACAGTAAAATCTCTTTGCCAGTCCTCTGTAAAGCGAGACGTGTCGAGGGAATGAAGTACACTTTTAGCCAGTGGGTTTCAGAAATCTTTTAATCATGCAGCATTGGTATTCACACACACTCACGCGCTTTAGTAATAGCTGGAAGTCACTTTTCTTGTGTGGTTGTCAGATTTAGCCTGGCATCAGTTGGAGGGAATGAGTGTCTCTGTGTAATTATGCCAGAGCTGAAAGTCAAACTGCAAACTCCAGATAAGCAACATGAACAATAAGCATTTTCACCTCACTCCGTCTCTGTCTCGTGTTAAATGCTCTGTCAAGATGTGCACTGCTGAATAAAGGCTGCAGAAGCCATCATCTCTGCTGATGAAACACACACACACACATATCACAATAATTTCAACCACCAAGTTGTGTGTGAGTGTTGAAGACCCACATAAACATGCCTGTCAAGGACGAGAAGATTAAATAGTGCTGTCAATAAAAGAGAGAGTAAACAGAGTAAATAATTGCTGAGTATGTCATGATTTTCTTAACCCTATTTTAAACCGTTCCCTAAAAGAGAAAGTTATACAATTGAATGAATATTGAATACATTTTGTTTTGATGTCTTATAAAGACAGCTATTATACTGAACGCTGTAATAAAACTAAAGGATTACCAGAGGTTTTCTACTATAGAACAGTCCCCCCCCAAAGCTCGTTTAAGCAGTTGTGAGGAAAAATGCTGATGTGCAACCATTTCAGAAGTACTTTAGGGACTTTTATTGGCAGAAGGTTGTGGTTAGAGTTTGATTGGCTCTCTCTTGGTACATGTTCCATAGACTATGAGATCCAGAGACAGATGGAGGTTCTACAGAGCGGTGGGACGGTTCTTAATGAGACCCGAGCATTTGACAGCAAATCTGGGTAAGGAGGCCCAGAACAGGCATATTTCCACAAGCACTGCATTCTCCTGTGATATCAATTGGAACAGAGCAATGCAATTAGAGGATCTGTGTTTTACATGGTTTGAGTCTCACATTCTATATTGGTTCCTTATTGCATTTTAAACCCAAGTCCACTAAAAATTGTTCATGTCAGATTAAATGTTTAGTGTCTCATGGCTGATCACATACATTGAGCTTCGCATTGCACACACTGAGCCTTGGTTTCAGGTTTAGTCAGTGTTTCTAACAGAAGAGGAGCCCCCTCTACTAACCTTAAAGAGTTCAAACCACCCAAATAAGAATACAGTACAATACCAAAAATACAATTTTGGAAATAGATTTTAAAGGTTTATTTCATAATGTAATGTTTTGATGATTTTCGAAAATTAAAATGTAATTAATTACAAAAAAAAAACTTGTTAAAAATCAATGCATGTTACTAATTAAAGATTCACATATTATAACTATGAATTAAGCTGGACATTACTAAAAGTCATTAGGTACTCTACTGTTTTTTTTTTTTTTCAGCAAGGATACTTTCAACTGTGACTATAAAGATTTTTAACATAGTTTAAAAAAATCCATTTCAAATAAATGCAGTTTTTTTTTAAACTTGCTATTCAACACAGAATCATGAAAAATGTGGGGGGAAAAAGAAAATCACAGTTTCCATAAAAATATTAAGCAGCATAAGAATTGTTTCTTGAGCACCAAATTAGAATGATTTCTGAAGGAACATTATGTGGCACTTAAGACTGGAGTAATGGCTGCTTCCTACATTTTAAAATATATTAAAAAGAGACTTTTTTCAAAAACATTAAAATATCTTACTTTTGAACAGTTGTGCAAGTTAGATACCAATCTGATTGATTCAGCGAGTACATTTAGTAAAGGATTCTTCATACAACGTCAAACCATGAAATAGGTCTCACAACAAACACAATAGCCAGACATGTTGTTCTGGCATTTATTTTGTGATACATATCTTTTTGTCTTATGTTCAATTCAAAATGCATAATAATTTCTTGTGCTGTGGCACAGTATATTCTGCCGCACTGGTGAAGAGTGATTCAGGAAATGCTGCATTTAGTCATGGGCAGCATACTGTATACTGCATACTGGTCTTTTTCCTGTCCGTCTGTGACAGAAGATAAATGCGGTCATTTGACCTCAGTATCTGTGTCATGTGTTGACTTGTACACATGACAGCACCAGACTTACACACTAACTCATGCTCTCTACAGATGACAGAGCAGTATTATTGTGAGCATCTGCCCATGAAATAAAAGTCACTTCTCACAGCTGTGTCCTCCTGCTCTTGGATATGATCTGCTAGCACAAACCACCGATCTATTAGTGCTTAGTACACAACCTTCTGGAATACTTTATTCTAATTAGCCAGTCGCAGCAGTCTGTGGTCAGATATCTTTGCACAATGGAAGCTAAACTATAATTGACTTATGGTCTCTTTCTTCTCACATCATTTCTACACAATTTGGTATCCATTTATTTGCAAGCAATTATCAGGATAATGGACAGTGAGCTTGTCATTAACGCTAAATAAACCCCTTCAACTTGATCATTGCAAGATTAATCTGAAAATAAACAAAAGCCATACAATACAGTTTAATGTACAGTAGCATTCACAGCTGGATAGCTAATGTCTTTTTTAAAGGGATAGTTCACCCAACAATGAAAATTCTGTCATCATTTATTAAGAATTAAAATTTTGGGCTGAACTATCCCTTTAATAAGCTAAATAAACTTTATTAAATGTAGTTAATAATAAATAAAGTTTATTAAGAAGGCACTGAAGAAGGTGCAACAACTATTGCTTCTTGTATTGTGGTTCTGTCTTTTGATTATTCAAATTAACATGTTCTACTTCATGTTCTATAACACTATTAATGAATACATCGAGCAACTGATGTGTACTATTCTCAAAATGGACACATTTTAATTTTCACCAAAATTGTATTCTATTCTATTCTATTCTATTTTCCCTTCTCCCAGTTTGGTGCAATAATGACTAACTAACTACATATTTTCCTGTGTATGTCCATTCTGAATGCCTGTTAGAACCATCTGCTGTATCATAACATACTTTGCTTTCAACTGTTTTTTTTAAACTATAACTTATTTATTACCATCTCTCTCTCTCTCTCTCGCCAGTAACACAGTTCCAATGAGGGATAAGGAAGGCCTGCAAGACTACAGGTTAGTATAACCCCCTATGATCCTTTCAGGTGAATGAAATCTGCTCCATGCTGTGGAGTGCTACAGGGAGTCAGAAAAAAGAAAAACAGAGGACAGTGGAAAGAGTGATGGAGCAGAAGGAAGATGGACAGTGCATGATAAAAAAAAAAAAACAGGTGAAAGGAAAGCAACAGAAAAACTGAGTTTCTAGACAGACAAGGGAGTATGGGAGATGGATGAAAGTGAATATGGTGACATGGAGGGAGAGAGAGGGTTCGGGGGAACAAAACAGAAGAGGAAGAGGACAGGAAGACTAGAGGAGATGTGATTGCATTGCCTGTGCTGTGATAATGCGGCTGTAGATCCACATGAAGAAAAAGGGAGGGAAGAGAAGGTGAATGTAGTAAAGAAATGGAGCAAATCATGCAGTGCCATCTACAGACTATGACCAATATAAACACTTATAAATAGTTGATTTTTTTTTTTTTTTTTTTTATTAAAGAAACTATTCTTTTGCTCAGCAAGTGACAGTACAAGACATTTACACTGTTATTATATATATTATTTTTTTATGTAAAAGAAATGCAGTTCTTTCTAGTAAACAAAGAATCATGAAAAACATGTTCTAACGTTGACAATAAAAGATTAGCATTTTTGTATTATTTCTGATGGTGATGATGATGTGACAATGAAGACTTGCTAAAAATTCAGCTTTGCCATCACTGGAATGAATAAAACTTTAAAATATGTTAAAATTGAAAAGTTATTTCACAATATTACTGTTTTACTGCATTTTCGATAAAATAGATGTCTTCCTTTAAAAACCTTACCAACCAATACAGTATTTATGATGTGTTATCTACGTGGAAAGAAGTCAATTTAATTTCTCCGTTTTGCCTTTTTAGCTGCATTTTTGAGAGAAACAAATGTTTTATTTGAATATCCAATCAGAGGCATGTTTCTTGCATTCATGCAGTGATCAGAGCTGCAGCATGATGCATGAAAAATATATATGCATGTGAGTTATGCACATTTGAAATTGATTAAAACAGCAGCTAATTTTTTCACTTAAACTGTTACATTAATTTTTAAGAGGGCTCAGTCACCCGTGCTTCTGATGGAACGCCACTGGAGGGGACACTTTCAGACCGACAGTGGCTGGACGTGTGTGGCTGGTTCAGGTCAAAGAGATATATGAGAGGGGTGTGACAGAGAGACAGAGAGGGCTGGAGATTAGGCCATGAGATGACACTCGCGCTGTGTGAACATGACAAATGCTGGCTTATCTTTGTACCTGATAAGAACACGTTCTTGTGTTTCCCCACATGACCTGCCTAAATCACGCCTTCTGCAGTGTCGCATGTACATACAGTCTCTCTCTTTATCTCTCAGGTTCATGCCAGAGCCCAACTTGCCACCACTGTTTGTTTATGAGAGTGAGGCTTCAGTGCCTGCTGGCGTTGACCCTGCCCAGGTTGTGGTGATTGGCAGGCTGAGTGCCCAGTTGCCAGAGCTGCCGTCTGTGAAAAGGACAAGGCTAGTGGAGACGTATGGCATCCTGCAAGAGCACAGCTTCACACTGGTGGTGAGGAAGTCCACATTCAAGCTGTGCATGTTTGTTTTATGGCACACATTTCCAGTGCTGGGGAGTAACTTGTTACATATAACAGAATGACATAATTTAGGCACAAAATAAATGTAACTAATTTGTTACAGTTACTGTGAAAAACTGTGTAGTTAAATTACAGTTTCTCATGAAAAAATTAACAATTACAAAGGGGGGTTGTATCTGAATATTTTCACAAATACAGATTTAATTGATTTCTTACCCAAATTGCATTGACTGCTCTAAAATATGAGACACCAACGTTTCAGAGTTTAGGACACAGACTTTTATTTCCTATTTGGGTTTGTGTATATGCTTTTATTTTTTAAGATTAACAGTTTTTTTTCCAGGGCTTTGTTAGATGCCAGTGTTTCCTGTCATAGCTATGCAAAGATTTGATTTCAAAAACAGAATTATAGTTATGAAACTATATCTTGTGATTTTAAATCTGTTTTTAACATCAGAATGATCTCAAAGTAAAAAGAGGTGCTAAAGTCTGATTTTGTGGTGGCTGTGCTTTAAAATGAAATTATAATCTTAATTCAAGTGATGAAGGATTTTGAAAGTGACAGTAATCAGTGTTGAGTGCTACTGTAAGGTTAACCCTGCCTGCTTTAAATGTTTAGAAAAAAATATAGAATTTGAAATTCAGAAAAGTAATCAGTTACATTACTTTAATATAGTAATTGAAATAGTTACACTACTTATTATATTTTAAATAGGGTAACCTATTACATTTCCAAAGTAATCTTCCCAACACTTCCCATCAGGCACTCTGATCCTGATAATAATTCCAACTGCATTTTTACCTTGTCCAGTTGTAAGTGCTATGATTTTCCATTTTGCCTCATAAAGAAAAATAATCTCAACTTTTGCAACTTTATTTCTCGTAAATGTCACAATCACTTCTCATAACTGTCATGATTGCAGCTTTATTCCTTGCAATTTTATTTCTTGTCACTATCTATCACTATCACTATCTTTCTTGTGTTTTAGCTCACAATTACGACTGCCCATTATTGTCTTTATCTCACAGTTGCGACTGTTTCTCATTTTGACTTCATATCACAATTACAGCTGTTTCTTATAATCGCAACTTTAAATCACAGTTGGAACATCTTACAATTATCTTTATATATCATAATTGCAACTGCGTCACTTAATTGTGACTTTATTCTTGCAACTTTATTTCTTGTAACTTCTATCACAACTGTGACTTCTAATTGTCTTATCTCACAATGGCGACTTTATTTCTCTTAATTGTAACTTTATTTCATAACTGTCACTTCATTTCTCACGATGTGACTATTTCTTAAATATTATCCCACAATTGCCTTTTTTAAATTCTGAGGTGGAAACAGGCTTCCGTAGTTTTGGATAAATCTCATGATTTATTCTTTTTTACATCATAGGTATTTAATATTAATGGAAAAGATTTTAATTCTATGATGACTACTCTTTCAGAATGAAGACGGGCTTATGGACTACTTTGAGAGTGTTGTTCAGATGACCAAAGCAGAACCGAGGAAGGTGATTGGCTGGGTAATAAAGGAGCTGATGGGAAATATGAATAGTCAGAGTCTGAAAGTCTCTCAGAGGTGAGCCAACACTGAGTAGAGTCATTCAATAGCTGTGATGCATCCAAAACACTGGAAAATAAATAATTCCAAGAGAAAAAGGGAGACAGGGAGCGTGTCTTTGTGTGAGTGCTGGAGGCTTATTTCCAGTCTGTTTGTTTTATTCCTTCTCACCAACATAGTTTCCAGTCAGTAAGTTATAAATAATGCAAGCTGTGTTCACTTCATGCAGGGGGATGTATGTATGGGATTGTTTTTCTGGGACTTCGCCAGCTCAGTGATCAGAAGCTGCCTCAATGATCACCTCTTGTTTTCTAATAAGTTAACTAATATGTGAGTGGGCCAAATTATGTGTTTAACCCATTCAGTAATGAGTTCTCCTGGGTCTTAATGTTTCTAATTCTTGCTCTCTGAGACATTCTCTCTTTCTGTGAGTGCAATCTGTTGTTACTTTCTAATCTCTTCCTCTCTTTCTCAGTCCCATCTCTCCAAGTGCTCTTGCTGAGCTGATCAATCTTGTAGAATCTGGTCATATCTCATCTTCAACTGCCAAGCAAGTAAGTGGGAAAAAATCTGTGGGGTATATATATGCCAGAAGAATTGTCAGAAGCTATATTGTGTTAGGTTTTGCTTAAGTCACAGGCTTGTTTTGTGTTTGTATGTGGTGAGCACAGGTTTTCCAGGAGATGTGGAAGGCTCCAGAGAAGACAGTGGGCCAGATAGTGAAGGAGCAGAATTTGTGGATGATAAATGACAAAGAGGAGCTACAAAAGATCTGTAAGAGGATTGTGGAAAGTCACCCTGAGGAGGTAAATCCAAACATTAATTCACCTTAAAAACCTTAAATATTTTGAGCCGGTACAAATATGTAATATTATTACTAAATACAAAACTTTTAAACTATTTATTGTTTGTTTATAAAATTAACTGCTTGCCAACTTTGATAAATTATGCAATAATTTTTGAAAATTGACTTTGTTGTTGCAGGTTCAGATTATCAGAGGAGGTAATAAGAAAGTACTGAACAAACTGATGGGTGAAGTTCAGAGAGAAACCAAAGGGAGAACTGACCCGGTCCAAGTCAGAGCCATTCTAGAGAAAATGGTCTCATGAATTACCCAGCATGCCTCTTTATGGGTTAATGCTGTGTTCTGAACAAGCAACTTAATGGAGAAATGCATTTTCATACATTTAATAGCCTCTGTACCAGAGTACAGAGACTGTTCCAGAAAGGTGTCTACACTGTAAAATTTAGAGCCTGTTAATATTTACTGGTCTGATAAACAAATGTTTCGTGCATGAAGGCTGTGTTGTTTTATTTCTAAAGAGTTGAGGATTTTATTCTTCACAGCTCAGTTAATTCTGGCCTCTCAGACATTTATCACTCAATGATCATTGATTCCTTAATAGTCAGCTCTTGTGAGAAAATCTTGTGTGTGCACAGAATCTCTTTGCGCTGCTTTAAGTTGTTTGCAGCTCTGTATGGATTTTCCATCAGAATTGGATTTTGTGGGATTATTCATCACTTTTAGACTTTTAGGAGGTCAGGCCAAGGTTGCCTGAAATATCTGATGTTTAATCACCATTAGCCATTTCCAGTATGTTCCAGGTCTGGAATATAGGGTCTGACAAAGGGTTCAAATAAATGCGATGTTTGTGTACTGCTAAGACTTTTTAATCAGACCCAACATATTGAATTATACATTTTCAAATCGTACAACTTGATGGTACTTCGGAAAATACACACTAGTGTTGGTTGTTATGCGAGTAACTAGCGCCCTCTGGTGGATTATGTTTTTACATACAATTATACCAAAACAAGCCAGTCATCTATGCTATGGCTACCATACATTGAATTGCTAATGTTAGGTATTATTTTTTTTACTTCTATGAAATGAAGTGCATTCTTTAAGGGATGTTTCCAAATCATTCCAAACTTGTATGTCAAAAGATCTATAGGCAAAGATGTAAGTGAACCGATAAATCACAATGGGACCTTTGGAAAAACGTTGGGAGACATTACTGAATATGAACTGAAAAAGGACCTAGTTTTGAACAAAGCCCCTTTTGCTGAAAGGACTATAACAGTATGCATGAGTTAATGTTCCCAAACACACAGGCACATCCTCACCCAAAGCTGTACATGGAACAGGCCAATATTAATACAGTAAATTACTGTGCCAACCCAAAAGATCATATTTACAGTAGTATTATTTGGGTGTAGGCATTTCATTGACAATGTTAAGATGTTTCTTTAGTTATAACATTATCTATCTATCTATCATACTTGTATGCATCTGTCTTTAATATAAACAAAATGCAAGCGGCAGAAAAGGGATGTTCAACTCCAGTTGCATCACATTATTCACTCTTCATAGCTTCAGAAGACTGACAATGTTACGGCCCACTCACTCATATGCCACTTCGAATTGTGTTAGCGGACAGGAGATATCTTTATTCAATACGTCATGCCTTCATACATTTCTGACAGAAGCCATTTCCATTTGACATACAGAAAATGCTAAACAGTTTCCTGTCGGAACATAAAACAAGAGCAGGTGAAAAGATGAGCTGGTAATATTACTACAAATTCAGTATTTCTTTTTACAACCTACATACAGAACTATACAGAGATGTAAAATTGAAGTATTGCTTACCACCAGTAAGGCAATTTAATATAGAATTTCTAATCTAGCTCTTGATTCCCCATATTAAGGTCACCTGTGGTACATAAAAATGCATATAAATATCTTTGGATTAACATGCTACATTGTGACCTCGGGATGTTTGGTAATCAAATTTTGATTGACAGTTAGGGAGAAAACATCTACCTTCAAAAAAGTCTTTCTGAACAATCGAAGGCAATGAATACATTTAAGGCAATTAATCAAATGTGTGAAAAATAAACATCTTTAAATGAGACTTGTGAAATTCTATTTAAAGTGTAATCACTAATGTGTATAATCAATATGGTGCACTTACAAATTTCATGTAACAGTTTGTACTAAAAACAAATGTGTATTACTGAACAAGTTAATGTGTTTTGATATATAACATGGTAAAAATATTTCAAAATCAAGGCAACTTTGATACTAAAGGACACTCTTTTGCATGTGGGTGTTTAGATACACTGGAATTGCTTATCAACTGCTTTCCTGTACAAATGTAAAAAAAAAAAAAAGTATGCAACTGATTGTGATCTCTCTGATCATGATTCAGCAAAATCAATGTTCTTCATGGCCATTTTCAGAAGCCATGCAAACAATGATAACACAACAAAGAAACAAAAATCAAAACACAAAGGATGTCTGTAAAAATATAAGATTTTATATCTCTCTAAAATAGTTTTAAAACACTACATTTTAAAAGTTTGGGGTTGGTAAGATTTTTTAATGGTTTTGAAAGAAGTCTCTAATGCGCATCAAGGTTGCATATATTTGATAAAATTACAGTAAAAACTGAAATATTGCAATTTAAAACAAATTTTTTGTTTTAATACAAATTACAAAATGTAATTTACTCCTGTGATGGCAAAGCTGAATTTTCAGGTACATTTCCTTATTAATATTAAAAGCAGTTTTGCTGATTAAAATTTGTGTGGAAACTGTGATGCATTTTCCATGATTGTTTTATGAATAGGTTCAAAAGAACAGTATTTATTTGATAGGGTAAAAACTTTTACATTGTTACAAAAACATTGTCACTTTTGATCAGTGTAATGTATCCTTCCTGGATAAAAGTATTTCTTTCTTTATAAATACATAAATAAAAAAATTTAAAAAAACTTACTAACCTTAAACTTTTGAACAGTAGTGTGTGTATGTGTATATATATATATATATATATATATATATATATATATATATATATATATATATATATATATATATATATATATATATATATATATATATCTCTTACCCCACTAAAGAAAGACACCTCATCCTAATTAACAAGCATGTGACAATGTGAAAGTTAATATCAGTGATGCTCTACATAGAACCAGAACGACTGTGTAAGAATTGTTTCTCAAAGTGATAGGAAATCCAGCAATCCTACAGACAAGTTGTATAAAATGGCCAAGTGACCAGGTTTACAAAGTATGCTTACTGTATATAAAACTATAAAGACAATGTTGAAAATTAAGGACTAAAGGAATAAGCACTTCAGTAAGGCCATCATGGGAACATTCCAGCAAAAAGACATCAGCAGCACTATACAGTCTGTAGAAGAGAATCTGGTCCTCAAATGTTATTAATAACAAGTGTTATTTACATCTAATGCCTCCTCACCTCTTGCTCAATGGCTGTATGGCCATCACTATTTAGTTTAGGCCTGGAATTTTAGTTAGATGTCCAGCATTTTGTGTCCCTAAGTCAAATGAAGGCAAATCAATGACTGCTTTATGGCAGGTTTGGTAGTGCATTATCAAATGATGGAAGTTTCAAGGATTGTTCACACAACAGAACAACAAAAACATATGCTGGGAAGAACATATGTTCCCATCAAAATGAGAGAAGTCAGAAAAACCATTCCCACATTAATTTAGAGTTAACTGTAGTTTTAGTGCTTTCAATAAGAGCTAAAAATCATCCAAAACGTCAGTTCAAAAGTTTCCTGGAAACATTAATAACAAACATAAAAACAGAATCAAAGGCTACTGCTCCGTGGGAAGATGAGAAAGGATGGAGTGTTCTTGTGCAAAGGCTGCTAGCTCTTTCAGGAACTCTGTGAAGAGAACCGTGGCATATACCTCAGTTTTGTTTAAGGGAACCACAGTTTTGGGTTGGATATTCGGTTTCGTCTTGATTCTGTCTGCTTCAGAACTATGGAACCAATCTCCATTCTGTGGACTTTGAGAGTCTAGATAGAAATGCAAAAAAACATGTCATTGTCATCATTTCTAAGACAATGTTTATATATTGTACACTGTAGTTTATTCAAACTGAACGAGTCAAATAAAGAAGATGAAACAGTTTATACCACTAAGGGAAAAACAGTAGCTATGCAACCCTCAAACTGAAAAATGACTTCAAAGTTATTTGACTAAATTTAATTGATTTGATATTGATTTACATACTCCGTTTAACTCAAAATATAAACAGTTTCTTATATTATACAGTTTGAGATTGATAAGATTGTTAAATGATTTTTAAATAAGTATCCCATGCTTGCCAAGGATGCATTTTTGGATCAAAAATATATTTTTTTTGATCAGACATTTTAAAATGTAATTATTCCTGTGATCAAAGCTGAATTTTCAGCATCATTACTCCAGTCTTCAGTGTCAAATGATCCTTCAGAAATCATTCTGATATGCTCATTTTGTGCTCTAGAAACATTTCTTATCAACAAACAGTTATGAAAAAACATGTTGTACTGCTTATTTTTGTATAAACTTTTTTCCAGGATTTCTTTTTTTAAATGCTTCCTTGCCAAATAAAATTATTAAAATAAATTTTTAAAAATCCTACTGACGAACTTTTGATATTATATTTCTTCAGAAAACAATTTGCTGACAAACAGTAGGAGCAGAGAATCACTGCAGGTCATGTTTATGAAATACCTACGTACTGATCATTTTTATTTTGTGTAGTAAAACAGTTTTGTGTTTATTAAATCATAAAACAATATGACTGAAAGGATATGAATCTACTCTGACCTCTTAGTGAACTTTCTCTGGCCAATAAGCAGTGCTGGGCAGCTGTGAGAAGCTCAAGGAAGTCTTTATTATTCGCTGACCACTGTTCCATCTGGTTCTTCACGGAGGCCAGTACCTATAAATTCAAGAAAGTCAAGAAGGGAGAGTGAAATTAATGAATGAACATTCCATATTCTCCCATATCCACACCAGGTGATACATTACAAGTGCTATATACAGTTGTAAACAGGGTCCAAAAGAAATTGTGATTGAAGATATTCCATGAAGTGGTTTGGGTAATCCAGTTTGTCTGTTATCAACATGCTGTGACTCCAGTGAGGTACTTCTTTGAAATAACTGAGATTTCTGCTTGAAACATTATATTTGTGTAGTAAATTTAAGGAAACAGATGCACTTCTTTATCATTTTTTTTGTGCTTTATTAACAACAGTCAGAGACCCTCCCCTTGAAATCCAATCCCAATGTCAAAAACAGGTGTAAAGGTCTTTTCACAACAAGACAAATGTTCAATACAAATATTTGGTGCAATAAACATTTTCATGTATCTGTTAAAATGTCTTTTTAAGAAAGACCTTTTCTTTTACAGAGAGCTGTCTTTTCCATAGCACTGCAAAAAACCTGGCTAGCCAATAAGATTTGTTCTTTTGGTCACATGCTCAGAACTGCTACCGTTACATCCAAGTGTGCCACACACATCCTGAAAAGTTATCACCTCCTGTTCATAAACCCCGCCCTCTCCCGTGGAAACAAAAGGGACGTGAGCCAAACTAAAAAAAGTCAAAGTACACTTCAAATAAATTTTGCCCACAGATGTTTCTGTCATTTTAAGTATTTTTTTATCACGCTTGGGTATGTTCAAGAGTTTTCTATTAAGAGTCTGTGGAAGTACGGGCAGAACATTGATACCACGGCTCCATTTTAAGATCACTACTGCACATACTCTGGTTGCAAATGATGCCATCATTTACTGTTTGACTTCCTATCATCATGACAAGCAGGTGTCAGAAATGGAAAAAAAAAAAAAAAAAAAACACTCTACACGGCTGCTTAGATTTCTGCTTTTCCATAAGCACCACCTACTGTCAGAGACTGAATTTGCATTTTCATTCATTTTGTGACAAACATTCAGGTTGGTTTGACTAGGTCAAGGCTTTGTGTGAAAGCCATCTTTGTGTGTATTGATACACAAATTAACCAACAGATCTAACACATGCCTCTCAAAGACATGCTGATGAATGTTGAGAAAGCATGGGTTTTACTATTGCCCCATGTAATGATGTAAGGTATAATTCAGGTAATTCTATGGTGTTCACATAGAGGACGATAAGTATAAAGATAACAATAAAGATATAGTTCTAAAAATCTTAAAGAATTGCAGAGTCCACACTACAACTATAATGATAAAGGCACAGAGAAACGACATCGTTGGAATCACTTTCAGAAAGATTTTTTCCAGCTGATGAACAATAAAAACATTGACAGCCAATCAGAATCCATCCTGCTATAAGGAGTTCGAGAATTTAAAGTGGCAGACCCGCGTGCGCTTAGAATAAACAGACGATATTGTTTGCTGGTGTGGACACTAATATTGTTATCTTTATAGTTACCATACTTGGTGCGAACGTGGCTTTACGCTGACAAAGGGGAAGTACTGAGTGCAAAACACTGCTGTGACGCTGTGTGATGTGCCACTGATGTTATTTTAGCAGGTTTGTGAATCTGTATAGTATTAGAGTTATATAGACAAAGGCTACATTCACACCACAGCCGAATGTGGCCCAAATCCATTTTTTATCCCCCAAATCCTTGGCAAAGTTCACATGAGCTCTTAAATGTGCCCCACATTAAACATTTGTCTAAACAGTTGACATTTCTCAACTGACCTGCATACATAAAATGCTCAAAATATCTGCCATGTTAATCGGAGTTTAAGAAATGTAGGCTAAAGAAATAGTACTAAATCTGACAAGAGGCCAGTGTGAAATCACAGTTTTGGCATTTTTTGGTTTCATTTTCTACCTTTTTAAACTCAAATTAAGCATGCAGTGACAATGAATATTGAGTTAGTATGATTTAAAACTACATTCAATCAGTAGATCAGACACTGTATGCACTTCAGTACCTGGTATAGTGAGCGGACACTAGGCTGGAACACCATGTTTGTGTTGAGAAGGAAGGATCGCAGCAGGGGCTGAGGGTAAGCAGCTAACTGGGCCAGGATGCCAGTCAGAAGTAAGTTCACATGGAGAGAATTGCTAGGCATATTTTCTAGACGAGACAGCAGTACACTCAGAAATGGCCCTGAAAAGACAAGAGCAAAACTTAAATATTAGATAAAGTATAAATAAACTAAACTATACAAAAAAATAAAAAATGAGCCAGAACAACACACACCTAAATATCATATTGAACATTAAACTGAAACTAATACTAACTGATTCCTAAACTTTGCATAGTAGTTCATGGGGGCCAAAACTGAGGTCAAACTTCATGAAATACAGTGTCACGTAATTCAATTCAGTGCACAATTTGCTATGCACATGTACAATGATGTTTATGGTTTCTAGATGCCACTTGTTGAGTTAAACAGGTCATATTACTGATGAAATTTTTATTATAGCATCCAACTTAATGTTTTATACACCTTTTTTATGAGAAGGCGGTATATACTAATGCACACTCGTTATTGAGGTGCATTATGGTATTGAATGCATGCATAATATACCCTATACTTTTGGTCATCACTACAAATGGCTGTCCCTTCAAATAGTGCAATATATAAATGAGTGTATGAAGAATTGTGTGTAAGAATTTAAATAATTTAGAAAAATAAAATATTTTCTGACCTGTAAAAGGTGCAGCATGCCCCCTGCTCCCACTGCGGGGTTTGGTCCCAAAAGGAGATTGTAACTTTTCTGCCTCTGGTGTCTCTGGGGAGAAAGAGTTAAAGTCAATCTCATCTTCCTCCTCATCCATGAGGTCTATAGGACTCTTGAGTTCACTGTCTGTTTTTGCTGGACTGTGCTGTGCACCCAGAGTCCTTATGAGTTCCTCATACTGGGCCATAAGGTCCTCCCCTTCCAGTGACTTTTGGTCTGATTGGGACCCTCTCTTTTTACTATCCATTTCATCTAATGGGGAGCTCAAGCCATTGCTCATTGAGGATTCTGAATTTGTAGTCTTTTGATCAGTTACTGGTCCATCTAACACCTCCTGCTTTGCTGCTTCTGTAGGTTTGGATGAAGCATGATAGCTATTACCAGAGTCATGAGCATCCTTCTGAGCTACCAGGTCATAGACCATAACATCATTCTGGAACTCAGACTCTTCAATGTAAGAGCCCTTCACAATCATAATAGCAGTTCTCCGCAGTTCTTGAATGTGTTTTGGGGGCTCGTCCGGGATGGGGCGAGTCTCCTGATCTTCCTCTGGTTGCAGTTGTGCAGGACAAGCATCATAACTATCATCCCACTCCAGCTCCAGCAATCCAGGAGTAGCAGTGATATCTTTGAGGGGTGGACCGGAGCGATGCATTTGATTTGGGGGTTTCCTGCTGGTAACTGGTGGCTGAGTCTTACCTGCTTCTTCCAAGGTACTGCGCTGGTATTCTTCTGGAGGAGGGTTCTCACCATCGTAAGGGGCCGACCACACACGGCATGCTCGCATACAGTGACTGATGCCGTTTTGTGCATCGTACAAGTAGTGCAGGTAACTGACATCCAGGTAGATCTCTGAGCCAATGACACAGGAGTTACCACACTCATCCTCCTCTGAGAGAACCTCTTTTGATTCTAGAGAAAAATGTACAAGCAATATTTAATCAGTTACTAATGCACTTCTCATTATATTTCATGTCCCCTTTTTCAAAAAAGTATTGCTCTGGAATTTGTATCAGCTTGCAAATACTTTAATAACAGGCACAGACATAAGCGGATTACATAGTCTGGAATGAAGAAATTAAGTTGATGCCGGCACTAGTGAAGTTGCAGATTTAATCCAGAAGACGGAAGTCACTGAGACATGAATAACATTTCAGTCTGCAGACTCAAGTCCACTAATCTAAAGTTTGATCTTAGTCAATAAATCTTCAGTGCATGATTTTGTGGAGACCAACACAAAAGATAAAATCATTTTGTCTCACTTTTAACAATAAAACCTAGAAATCTTTGAAAAAAAACAAACAAACACTTTTTTCCCTTCTGCATCCAGTAAAGGGTTTCTAATTCTGCTCCTGGAGAGCCAATGACCTGGAGAGTTTAGTGCCAACTTGGCTCAACACCCTTGCCTGGAAGTTTCTAATAATCCTGAAGACCTTGATTAGCTAGTCTAGATGCGTTTAATTGGGGTTGCAACTAAACTCTGCAGGACAGTGGCTCTCCAGGAATAAAACTGGACACCCCTGATCTACGTCCTTACAAGATTTTAGTTTTCGGGGTAGGTCAAAAGTTTATACATTTTGTTATTACAATGACACTTCATTCACAACGCAAATCAAAATGACATAAAATAGTACACTCTTCCACAGGAAGTAAAGGAACTACATTATACCCGTAGTTCCTATATGGGAGCCATCAGTGCCTTTTGACCACAGGATGGAGTCCAGTTGTCTGAGTGGAGGGGGCATGACCTCTGGAGAGCAGCAGGAGGGTGTAAGGGCTAGAAACTTGGCGGCTGATACAGAGTAACAGTCTCTTTCTCGCAGGACTATACGCTGACTCAACATCATGTGGTTACAGGGGATTAGGTACCTGTCGGAGAAGGAGAGACCACACATATAGTGCCACAAGAAAGATAGCTAAACACCAACACCAATAGTATAAGACACAGGGCTCCAGACTGCGACTAAAACTGTCGCATTTGCGACCAAAAATATTAATTTGCGAGTGAAGTTTTTGCTGAGGTCGCCAATGGCGACTATGTTATGACTTGATTTTTTTTCCTGATTGTTTTGCGATCACATCTTTTATGTCCACGTATTAAACTGAGACGATGCGCATCAAAGTTTTAATGGAAAAAAAAGAGAGTTTCAAACAGTCCTCATCTCTGCCGAAATGCCTGCTAAACGCAGCTCAGTTGTGCAGCGCGAGAGATCAAAATGACAGAGACGTGCAAAGTGAAAGTGCAGAAAAGCAGAGTCTAGTTCATGCACAACTTGAACAAACTTCAACAGGTAAAGCTGTCAGCTGTGTGGATCTTGGCAATATCGTTGACAATTCTCGTTTATAATTATTACTAATATGGCTTCTTGTTATCAAGATCTTTAGTCTGTGTTCTGTAAATGCGTGAACTTCATTTTAGCCTGTTTGCAGCGCACTTGCCGTCCAGTAATCACAATAAGCTTTGTGCTTTGTTACTTTTTAATAAACAAAGTATCAGCTTTAACATTCTGCCAAATTCATAAAATAAATACGGTTTTGGCGCTCTTTAATGCTTTAGCGCCTCAGTTCAAGCGGCAAGTGAACCCATTATATCTTTCTCTATTATAGTATGAAATGAATGTGAATTAATATCAAAAGGTAGGCTATTTTATAAGAGAGCCTACACTTATTGAAATGTCTCATGTAATCGCTCATTCGGTGTCAAACTGTGGAAATTTTGTAAAGCTTGTAAACAATGCCACGTAACAATACCTAACCATCCATCCATAAGCTCATCAGTTAGCTAGAAAAATAATTATAAAGAGGAGCATTTTGCTATATTTATTCGCTTTTGCATATTAATATTTTTACTTAACCTGTAGGATGCATTGAGGAGGAGCCCAAACTAACACTGTAAAAAGCGATCATTTGACTTTTCTTTAAAAAAATTGAGGAAACCCAGGGCTCGCAAAATTGTGGGGCTATTGCGTTTTCCAGTTGGGCTACCAAAATTTATCACTGCCCTGCCCAACAGGCTAACTTAAATACTGTGGGTCCTTAAAAACCTCTCAATTTACTTGTATAAAATTTACGGCCATAAAAAGTTTTAAATGTGTTAAATGGTATAAGAAAATCTTAATTATAATTTCAAGAGGTCTTACAGTTGGGGATGGAAAGACAAGAACCCAGGTCATCTACAAGATGGATTAAAATGCTGATAAAGTCAAGAAAAGAGTAGACAAACATGACTGTATGATTGAAATGTCAAAATGTTAAAAAACAAATAAATAAAACGCGTTTATTCTGTGGCACCTAAAAAAATATTTTTTAAATACGTTTTTTCTTATAGGAGCCAATGGCTCCTTTCTCGATTTTTTTGTCTGGAGCCCTGAGACAATATTTAAAATAAACTGAACAGTATGCACAAATATACTCACTTGAAAACCAACTGGAGCATGACATCCTCACAATACAAGCCAATGAGAGTACGGAACAGGGCCAGCGATACAGTGCCAAGCTGGAACAAAAGCACAGCCTATAAAAACACTACTACAAAACACAACTTAATGAAGACACTGCATGTTTCAAACAATAAAACTGGCATTAACTGGTTTAAATTGTTTTGTGTTAATATTGCATTAAATAAAGCTGACTATTGTCTATCAGGATTCTTAAGGCTTAGTGCTGCCGGGCGTTCTGTTTGAATACACATGCAAACTAACATTTGAGTTCAAATATTAGTCTAATTTAATAGAAAGAGCCTACAATCTACCTTCATTCTTACATCTAATCTACCAACCACTTCTCAACACTTGTGCACACTGCACAAGTCTTCACCCTGAAGTTAAGTAGTACAGCAGTGTTATTAACAGTAGTTGAGTGTAGGGCCCGATGGTATAGCTAAATAAAATGGTCCCACTTTATATTAGGTGGCCTTAACTACGGTGTACTTACATTTAAAATTAATCATTTGATACAATGCACTTATTGTGTACGTACATGTTTTTACATTGTACTTATATTTTTAAAAATACCTATATGAAATTACATCTGTAATTAGATTTATAATTACACTGTTGACCCATCCCTTACACCTTAACCCACCCTTAAACTTACCTACACACCAAACCTGTCCCTAACAGGCACGTGCAGAAGGGGGGGCTTTGGGGGCTTGAGCCCCTGCCCTTTTTCAAAATTATTCAAAAGTGCCCCTCTCGGACAAATAGCAATGATATTGCGGTCAATAAAACAAAATGCATTTGAATTCTAATTAACATGACAATTTGTACAAAACTCGCTCAAAATTCGGAAAGTTCCTGTTTATTTTTACATATCTGTCAATCTGAGGTGTTGCTATGGGTTTCGTGCGTTTTGCTCGACTGATATTCCAGTCTGTTCGGAAACCGAGGCTCTCGAGCCATGGTTCTTTCAGTGAGTGCCTATGGGTTGACGGAAGGAAAAAATAAACTAAAAAATATTTTAATCAATAATCAAAGCTAGTGTGTCGATTTAATTAACAATCCACATATTATCTATTTTAAAATATTACATAATTAATCAATGCCCGTTTGTCATATAATACACCAACCAATCATGATCTGGCACAAGAAGTTCAAATTTCACTGGACAATATGTGAAGTGGAGCAGTTATTTTCCGTTCTTATTCATAAATCGGTTGAAAATTACATGGGACAGACGAGCTTATTTGTGGAGTGATCTGGATCTGCGGTTTGCCTCATTTTATAAATCAAATTACATAGCTGGGAAAATGTACACTGCAAAAAATGCTTTTCTTGTCTTGTTTCCAGCCAAAATATCTAGAAATTCTTAAATCAAGAAGCATTTTCTAGGCAAGTAAAAATTATTCTTGTTTTCAGTAAAAACAACTCAAAATTAAGTGAGTTTTTGCTTGAAACATGCAAAATAATCTGCCAATGGGGTAAGAAAAATAATCTTATGTCAAACAGAAAACAAGATTATTTTTCTTACCCCATTGGCAGATTATTTTGCTTGTTAATTATTTTGCATTTTTTGCAGTGTATGCTAAAAGCACTGCACGAAACCGTGCAGCGCTAAAAGTCGCAATAATGGTAATCAGTAGGCCATTCAATTCACTTATATTTATGTATGATATACACCATTTACTATTTGATGAAACTATCATAGTTATTTAAGCCCAAGTGCCACCTACAGGCCTATTATGTGAATTATTATTAAAAGAATGTTTTTCTATTTTAATATACATGTATACTATTTTAATAAAATATCATTTATTTCTGTTATTCAAAGCTGAATTTTCAGCATCATTACTCCATTCTTCAATGCATGGTCCTTCAGAAATCATTCTAATATGCTGATTTATTATCAATGTTGGAAACAGTTGTGCTGCTTAATTTTTTTAATTATATTTATTCATTGGAATCTGTGATACTTTTTTGGGGTTCATTGATAATTAAAAAGTTAAAAAGAACAGCATTTATTCAAAATAGAGATTTTTTCTAACAATGTCAATCTTTATCCCTGTTTCTATCAATTTAACAAATCCTTGCTGAATAAAAACTAATTTCTTTAAAAAATTTAAATAAATACTGACCTCAAGCTTTTGAACGGTAGTGTAGGCTATATTGTTACAAAAGTAATTTTTTAAATAAATGCTGTTCTTATTTAACTTTTTATTCATCAAAGAATCCTGAAAAAAGTATCACAGGTTTTCAACATTGCTAATAAATCAACATTGCATTAAATGCATTAAGTAAATAAGTACAATTTTGATCAAATAAATGCAGACTTGATGACTATAAGTGACTTCTTGCAAAAATATAAAATAGTAATGTATCCAATCTTATGACCTATAATTTTTTTTTCCTCATATTGCCCCTTTTTTACATTTGAACCCCTGAGGAACTCTCTGCACGTCCCTGGTCCCTAACCTCACCCATATCCCCACCTCAATAGCAGCAAAAGTGTTTTGCAATACAATGTGACCACAATAAGTACATTGTACTTATTTTTTGATGTAAATACATAGTAGTTAAGGCCACCTAATATAAAGTGTGACCAATAAAATTTATTTCAATATGTGTGTTAATTTTGATTAAATTCAATATTTATCTCACTATTTTTGCATTTTCTCTGGAATAATTTAAAATTGTGATTTTGTTGTTTCCCCTAAAAAAAAGACATGATCTGAATAGAACTGCCATTGTTACAAAGTACATACTTGTGTGTGTGTGTGTGTGTGTGTGTGTGTGTGTGTGTGTGTGTGTGTGTGTGTGTGTGTGTGTGCGCTTATGTGGTTTACGGGGACACAAATTTGTATAATGACATGGGTATGACAGAGGTATTACAATTTGAAGGTGGTTTATGAGGACACTGCCTATGTCCCTGTAAATCAAAAGGCTTAAAAAAAACATACTAAATGGTGTTTTTTTTTAAATCTAAAAATGCAGACAGTCTCCTGTAAGGGGTAGGTTTAGGTGTAGGGTTGGTGTAGGACAATAGCACATACAGTTTGTACAGTATAAAAACCATTACGCCTATGGAGAGTCCCCGTAAACCACATATACCAACGTGTGTGTGTTTGTGTGTGTGTGTTTGTGTGTGTGTGTGTGTGTGTATATACAAATTCAATCCAGATCAATTTTGTCATACAGTATGAGATTTTTTTTTGGCCAATCCGTTCTTATGGTTACTATTAATCATGGCAGTTTTGGATTCAAATATGGCATTTAAATATGGTTGTCAATCCAGAAACTTTGCTTTTAGTTATTTCCATGAAAAATGAAACCTTTATTCATATTGTGAATATGTTATATACAGAAAGTTTTCAAAGAATGCTCCCGTTGTAACCAATGAAGCAGTCAGTTACTTCAGTTCAGGGCAAACTCACTGACTGAGTTCAGCACTTTTACAAATACTGCCATTACAATCAATGAAGCTGACTCCACTGCACAATGAACCTGTTATTATTATCATCATCATGTTTGCACTTCGCTGGATATAGTGAAAGGATTTGCAAGCGTGCAGAACTCCATGATTCTATAAGTTCGTGCAAACCAAAAACTTGAAATAAAAACACGGTGTATATTGAAACCTGTGATGCTCTTCACAGCGCACACACATAAATATGTTTTAAAGCTAACAGTTAAATACTGCTATTAAAAGCAGTAGAACCATCCCTTTGATGTGGCCATAATTATGAGGAGAAAAAGAAAAGTGAAAACTAACCTAAACTTTTAACATGAATACAACATTAACAATATTCCCTTATTTTATTTTTTTATCACCCAGCACTTGTTCAGCACCGAGCTATTCTCAAGCAAGTACTGCTTTTTGAGATTTAATTGGCTGCTTTTTTGCAATTGGCTGACAGTCAGGATGAAATAGTGGTTACCTGAAAGGGAGTGTTGATGCGGCTGACTAGTGTGTCCAAAATGTGTACATTGTCATGGCGATGGAGCAGGATGAAGCTTAGGAAAGTGTGCAGCAATGCAGGTTCAGAAACGCTGCGTATGAAGAGGTCCAGGTATGCTGTTGTGGTCATCACCTCTTCAAGTGTCAACTACAAAAAAATGAGGTTGCTTAAAATCAAATCTTACTGATATCAGCTTTCAGATCTAGGAAAACCAAAAAAAAAAAAAAAAAGGCTTATGGCCCACTAACCTTGTGTAATGCTGGTGCTAGAACAGGGACCAGAAAACCATTATGAATGTAGCCAACCAGCTGGTCTCTGATGGAAGGATGGGCCACCTACACACAAAGCAAAGCTAAAATTAAAAGAATTCACGCTATTTTTACTTCCTTTCATCTACCGGGCATATAGAGATAAGGATACTACAATAATGTTTATTTATATCTCAACCTTTGCCTCCTGACATGTTTTGTCTCCTGAAGAATGTTTGCAAAACAAGCAGAGGACGTTTGTATGTGATTGTAAAATGATACATTGTTTGCCATAAACCAGGGGTGTCCAATCTTTTTTCTGGAGGGACACTGTCCAGCAGAATTTAGCTATAAGCCAATTAAGGTCTTCAGGATCACCAGAAACATCCTGGCAGGTGTACAGGAGCTAAACTCTTTAAGAAAGTGGCCCTCTAGGAGCTGGACTGGACACCTCTTGCTATAGATAAAGCACAAGTGCAGTAGAAATGAAGCAGCACTAGCACACACCTGTATGACAGCATTGCAGAACTCCAAGGAGTTAAGAAATTGCACAAGAGCAGGCAGCTGCTGCCAGTCCTCACGGTGCAGACAGTGCCACTCTTCACTGGGTACATCCAACTTAGT
The DNA here is from genome assembly GCF_012432095.1 of Onychostoma macrolepis. Lineage (NCBI taxonomy): Eukaryota > Metazoa > Chordata > Actinopteri > Cypriniformes > Cyprinidae > Onychostoma > Onychostoma macrolepis. The sequence goes on from NC_081155.1 coordinate 30,595,458, forward strand.
AGGCAGAGATGAGTAAAGCCCACTCAGACCTGTAGCCAAAACCTTCATCAAAAACAAAAATAAATAAACAAACCAATTAATTCAAAATACACTTGTGAACACTTCAGTAAAGACAACCATTATGTAATAGTACAACAATCTTTAGCTGCATGCTTCCTGGCTTCATTCAGTGGCTGATGAATGTTAGGTCAGAAAGGGCTGAGAGTGCATGTGAGGCTGAGAATCAGACTCTATTGAAGCTGAGGGTGATGTCATCTTAGTAAGAAAGGTACTCATCCATGGTGTAACAGATTATGCAATTATCTCTAATGACTTTACATAAGCACATACTGTGCTGCTGGATGCCCTGACAGGGCCCACGGTGGCACATATTTGAAAGGAAAATTTGATAATATTCAGAAACAATCCATGCATTCACTAAAGATTTAACCAGTTTAACTGTCCTGTTGGCTTCACTGACTGTGAATTTCATTGCCATTTCATAAACAGCCAGATAAGATTACTCAAAAGTGTTATTCGTGCTCATTATAACTGGAGGCTATAAATGTCATATTTCTTCAGGGTTTGCTAGTTCATATAATGATGATGATGTACAGAAGTTGTACAATCAATTCCTGTTTTGTTTGTTTTTAGTTTGTTCTGTCCCATTTAACATAATTTGGCCCAAGTTAATGAGCCGTCTTTATGGATTTTAAAATTTCAGCCAATATCAATAAGTTGCAAATTTTTTTTTGTTGTTGTTTTTTAGTTTTATGGGAGAAGAGCAAAAAATGGCCAGTTATAAAAATGTATAATAGTTTGTCTAAAAAGTTAAAAATAAAACACTACAAAAACTAAAACCAACAGTTTTACATGTTCACAACATCCATATTCATTTTGGGATTTACTAAAGATTATATTTAAGTGTTATTAAATGTTTTTTTTTTTTTTTTTTTTTTTAATTAACTTCATTAAAGCACAGTATGATGGCAAAGTAACCTAAATGTAAAATTAGGGTTAATAGGCATGCACAATTAAATATCCAAGTCAAATAGAAATTCCTTTTTATGCACTCAACACTTCAGAAAGCACCATGATCCATAAAGACTATTTAATTAGATGGTAATTTAGGCAATGCACAGCAATAAAGTAAGCCCAATGCAGCAGGAACCTTGGTAATTGTAACTTTTGGACAGAAAAAAAAAAGAGGAAGATAAATAGAAAAAGAGTATAAATAAAAGAGGAAGATATACTTCAATAGACTCATACCGGACAGAAATAGGTGTTCTCTGCGATGTGTTTGGCCACAACATGGTTCTCAGCAGAAAGAGCCATAATAAGCAGAAGCGCATCTCTGGCCTGCTGGCCGACTGACCCTTCCCTGTGTATGAAGGGGATGAGTAGAGAGAAGATGAGGAAATTAGCAGCTCCTTGGTCCTCACTCGTATGGAAAAAAAGCTCCAGGACGGATGGGTCTTTAGCCAGAACACAGCACAGCTGGTTCAGGAGCAGCACAAGCTCTGTCTCCACAGCAGAGGAGCTTGGACCCGATGGGGAGCCGGAGCAGGACGACAGGAGCATCATCAAAGGCTTGAGCACTGGTTTATGATGAAGTAATGGCTGTCTGGCTTGTCCAATCAGCATTTCATACATCTTCAGTTGTTCTAATTTCATATCATCTGTAAACTCTCGCCTCAGGCTCCAGATAAACAGTCTCTCCAACACGTTCTCCATCACCACAAACTCCAGAATGGGCCCCATGGCTCCATTTTGACCACACTCCTCCTCCATAAGGAGGAAGAGCATGTGCTCTACATAGTTCTGCACAGCGCTGGCCTCATCGCCAGGGACTGGACCGAAACGGAAGCTGCCGAGTCCTCCACCCCCGCCAAGACCATGACCATGACCTCCACCATTACTGCGCAATGGGTCATGCTTCTCTAGAATCTTCACCACCTGAGAAAATGTCAAGAGATCAGAAGTCAATCACACTGGAAAGAATAGCCAAAGGGATTATATCACACTATAGCAAAAAGTTCTCTTTACAGTATGGTCACTAAAATGACTTCAAAAAATGTATAATACAAATATAAAAATAAAAGATAAAAACAAATGTAAAAAAATAAAATAAATTAAGAGGAATATATATATATATATATATATATATATATATATATATATATATATATATATATATATATATATATATATATATATACACACACACATATACATACTGGAATATTGCAATGTAGCAGGAAGACATATAATCTATTTCATGCAAATTAGTAGCTGAATCAACTGCAACAATGAGGCCTCTGTCCTGGAGCTGATCTATTCCATCATGACAAAACTCCCAGTCAGGTGTGTCAAACTGAGATTGTGTTATTAACAGAGCAAAGGAATAACTTGAAAGCTCCAGGAAGAGGAAGTGCAAGCAAGGCCAAATGGCATATTGCTCTTAACAATGTACCATTCATCAATGCAAATTAAGCAGGAAGGGTTGAAAGAGTGAAAGTGTTAACGGCATCTCAGATCATTCGAATATTGTAGTACTACTTTGGATTAGTTAACAACAATAATACTAGTTTACTTTCAGAAAACTACCCTAATTTCTGTCTTTAGAGTTTATCTAATAGCCTGAACTCATCTTCTGTACCCAAACAATGCCTCTATGTTCTGGAGCATTCTGCTGAATCAACAGAAGAGGTCCAAAGCCTTATTCACAGTGTAACACCAATGGGATAGTCTGTTCTAGGGCCAGCTCAGGATTTTAAATGCTTACAAAACGTACCATTTTAAATTTACTTATATGAATTTTTATAGAAACATAATATTTTATCATATATATAATATGCAAATATATTTAAATTTGTAATTGCTTTATTTTATTTAATCATAAAGCTTTATATAAAATAAACATCACATGTAATAAACAGAAAATAACCCTACTCATATAATATTTGATTTGTACACCTGAGGTGGAACAACACTTTTTGAAAGTTAATCTTTTCACTGAAAAACTAATTCATTTGTGGATGAGAAAAAAAAAAACTGTATATCAACAAAAAATTCTCATGTAATTATACACCTAAAGCAAAAGTATCAAGCAGGTAGTAACAGACTATGATAATGCTATTGTACTCTGCATTTTTTTGCTTAGCAAAGTATTTTAAGAAATATGTAATTCACCACAATGAGCATCATAAAAGTTTTTCTATTTTGCCAACAGTAGTATCATGCATACTTTAAACAGTAGAGAAATGGCATTTAAAAACAGCACATGAGGAAAGAAGACAATAGGAAAAATACTACGTACCTGTGCCCAGTGGTTTTTGAACACGATCATGCATGTTTCAGGGTCCACTCCTTTCAGGAGCAGTGACTGGCCACCTTGAGTCCCATTGGCAACCATGGATGTCATTGTTGTGCTCTCACTGCAGGACTAAACCATCATGAGTGGTGGCGTGGATGCCAAATTCAACCAAACATGAATAACTGGCCGGTAGCATTAGACACTGACAACCTGCATATAAACACAGAAAAGACTGATTTAAAAAAAAAAGTATTTAAAAATGAAGTCTAAATAAATCTGAACTGAAAAGCATATAGTATATGTATTTAAAAGTGTATATATATATATATATATATATAAATAATATTCTGTGAGAAGAAATACTGGCACAGCACAAACCAAGCACTAACAATAACATCAGAGAACAGTTAAGTTGTGGTCTGTTTTAAATGTGCATCACTATTTCAGTGGCTGTCCTGGCAACAGCACTGTGTCATCTTTAGAAAATCAAAGCCTTTCAAGCGGGATTTGCTGCTATAATGTGGCTGCCTAAACATAATGCAAAAGAATGAACTCAGCTGCCATAACTTAAAGATGCTAATTAACAGCATGTGGATGTGAGCTTTGTGTGTTATGCAATAGCATACAGTACATGTTGCGTCTTATGTAATGCTTCCTAAAATAAAGAAATGTAGCAGTACTGCATAGCTTGCTCTCTACTGTATATGCAGAGCTATTTTTATCAAATCAATGAAGAGATCCACAGCCTTAAGCATTAAGATCACAGCTATTGGCTTAAACTAAATGTGTGTGCAAGCACCAGTGATTATAGATGGATACAAAGATACTCTCCGTCTCCTCTCAAAAATGTGTATAAGCTAGTAAAAGGAGTATAAACTATAGTTTCTGTGGTGTGTTTAGTCTAAAGGATGAGCAAAGACAACAGCAATGGCATTCTCCACAATCCATGTGGTCTGAAGGCTTACATTATCTGCGCGTTTAAAAAAAGTCACTTTGCGGACTGCATTGTAAAAATCATAAAAATTATGCAAAAACAAAAAAAATATACATATGTGTTTTGGATATATTTTTGCACGCTAGGCATTCTCTTAAATGTCATGAGATGCATGTTGGGATGCCGTTTAAACAGTATTCAAAGGTTCCTCATGTAGGCTTTTTCTATCATTCACTGAAGCCTTTAGATGAACATTTGATTTGAGGTTGACCAGTATTGTTTTGTATCGATCAAAACCATTATTTTTATGCAGATACATTTTTTACAGTTTTTCTACAATAAATAAATGCTATAAATAAAATACTAATAAACTACTATACTATAAATAAAAAAATAAAATAATAACACTACAATAGAAACATAACACAACATGCAAATTTTATTTTCATTATTCTTTATCTTAACAATAATAATGGTCAAAAGGTTTTAAGAGGTGTTCTCCATCTCAGCTTTAGCATGTATAAATCTCTACAACCAAGACCCTAAATTAGTATTTTCTATTGTGCTACACCAACCCTACACCTAAACCTACCCCTCACAGGAAACTTTCTGCATTTTTAGATTTTCAAAAAAACTTCATTCTGTATGATTTATAAGTTTGTTTCCTCATGGGCCCTCAAAAAATTTCCCCACAAGGTCAAAATTTACTGGTATCACTATCCTTGTGGGGACATATGTTCCCCATAACATGATAAATACCAGGTACACACACACACACACACACACCAACAACTGAATTTGCCATGTGAACCTTTACATAATACTGAACAGCCAATCAGTAGGCAGAAACTATTAACCACGCCTGAATTTAGAGCGAATCATAGCAGAAAGCTCAGTTTGAAACACAAATGTGACAAAAAATAGAGATACATATGTTTTTGGTTACACGTGGGGGGCTGTCCACTCTCATTAAAACACAGAAATCCAGAGGAAAAACAGTCAGAATGGATTTTGAATTTCCTACATACCTCATCCAGACTACTGCCGAAAGCTGCTGCTGGAGAAACGGTTTTTCGTATAGAAGAAAACATTCGCATTTTCAGAGGGCTCAGGAGCTCTTCAGAGACATGTAGATTGAAATCTTGTCAACGTGGGTTCTGAAAAAAAGGAACATGGCCAGGAAATGACTAGATGGATCAGAGCAGTGACAAAGAGGTTTAGAATGGAACTGCAGAAGAGCGGGAATGAGAATGAGGAAGACACGAGAAGAGGAGGTGGGAATTCAGAAACACAGGGGGAGAAGGGGATAGAGAAAACTTCTGTGTAGTGAAAACCTACAAGTGAAACTGCAAAAAATCTTAAAGCGACTCTATAACCCCATTCAATAAATAGACAGACACACAGAGCATGATCCCATGAGCCAATGCAGCTAAAGGAGTTGTGGTTAAACTGCTGCAAATATATTTTTCCCTGAAGGAGACCTTTGTCAAGACCAGTCCTGCAAATATAAATATATATATATTTAAATGTGTGTGTATATATATATATATATACACACACACACAAACATATAAAAAAAAAAAACATACATTTATAAATATAAAATGTATACATTTACGATATCAGAAAATATTTATTTGAAATAAAAGCTGTCGTTTTGAACTTAGAATAGAAAGTTCAAACTGACTGCATTTATTTTAAAATCAAAAAAATGTATACTAATTTCCACAACATTAACTGATGCTTGAGCACCAAATCAGCATATCACAATGATTTCTGAAGAATCATGTGACACTGAAGACTGCTGCTTAAAATTCAGCTTTTCCCATCACAAGAATAAATGAGAAATTTAAAATATATTTCAAAATACATTTCAACAGTTATTTTAAATTGTAATAATATACAGTTTATATTGCATTTTTGATCAAATAAATGAAAATCTGGTAAGCATAACAGACCTAAAGAACTGACTAAATTTATTTAATTATATATAGCCACTTTTTATATAGCCACTCAATTATATAAAGTCACCCAGACTGTGTCAACACAGAAGGCTATTTTGTAATCATTCAATAAATAAAAAGTTATAAAAAATAATAGGAAGATTTAAAAAATCTAGTCATACAAAAACTAAAATTGAATTTCTACCCAAGAATAAGGTGTCATTAAAAATTTGCCTGGTTCAGGGTTGCAAAGGGGTGCAAAATCTCCGCTAAATTTCTGAAAACTTTCCCAAATTTTTGGAAACGTTCCAGGACTTTTTGGAAACTTTCTGCTCCTTTGCAACCCTAGCCAGGTTATGTATAAAGCTGTAGATCATTATCATGAGGTTATGATGCCTTGAAAGTTTCCTTACATGAAGCCTTCAAACAAAACCACTGTCAGTTGAATCATTGATTGGGTAGCAAGGCAGCTGTCTTGGGTTTCGGACACATACTGCAGCTGTGCAAAATTGCACAAACAATATATCAGTGTGCATCCATGACTGGTGGACAAGTGCATTTACTGTTAAGCATATGAACCTGGCAATTCAGAAAAATTACGAAAATTACTTTTACCGAGCGATCCAGTTGACTAGACACTAAAAAAAAAAAAAACACATTCAACATCTGAATGCTGTGAGTAAAAGTACATATTTTAACATTATTTAATGTATTGCAACAAAGGCAGCATCCTTGCCAGGTCTCACAGTAATGCCTGGACTCAAAACCATCTGAGGAGGTCCAGATGAAATGCGCTCACAGGAAATGGGCAGGGTAAGTGTTCTGTTATCAGAAAAACGTGACCCAAATTACGCATACGCTCATTAATCAGTGTGAGAGGGGTGGACAGAGAAAGCTTCTGGAGAGGAAACTACACTGGATTCTTGATCTTGTTCTACTTCTTCAAAGAGATCAGTGGAGATACTGGGACAAATCTGGGACAGGGCCTTTCTACAGATATTAGGGAAATGACTTTCCTGACTGAGAAGCACAGATGTCTCATCTTAGTAATGTGGGTGCATGAGAATGAAGTCACTCATGAGCACACTGGATCTGTGTTTACCTCAGAGTAACCACACTTATCCAATTAAGCTCATTTAGTTAATTATGTTAATTCGATACTTACCGCTTTCCGAGAAATTACAAACCTCAGCAAGAATATTTAAGGTAAACATATCATTTAAAAAGACAGTCTCACAACTCCATTATGGCCCGTTTAGAACTGAGAAGCTGATTTTTATCCGAGCACCAATGCTTGTCACATCATATAAAAAGGGCCTGAAATGACGTCACCCTTTAAATGTCATGTCACAACATTGAAAAACAGGTTCCATGTGTTTGTAGTCACACCAAAACTCACAGGGCCTCATAAGAGCACCTGTTCACATACTGTACATAAAAAAAAAACCAAACAGTTTCCAAAGTTTAACAACTGAGAAAAGGTAGAGTTTCCTTTCTTTTTTTACAAGGTCATTACTTTAGAAAGTAATGTGATACTGGTCAGGGCTGGACTATTTGCTTGGAGTCCCTTTGTGACTGACTCCTCTTTGAGAAAGGGTTGGGTTTCACGCCCTGCAAGCCAAAGGGAGTGTCCTTGGAGCTTTTCATGCTGAAACATGGCTAGCAAGTCAGTCCCACCCTATCACAGGGCTGTCATAACTTGTGTTGGAAATTTTTCTCTGTAGAGTCATCCACTAGCACTTGCCCAGCACATTCCACACCATATGTCCGACTGCCATATGTCAGATCAGTAGCTCAGAACTTTCATTTGAAGCAAGGTTGAAATGAGGTCAGTTAATTTATTTTTTTATTTTTTTACAGAAAAATTCATTATGGACTCTTTAAAGTCATTACATTTTGACTTCATGATTAAAAAATTAAGTGAAATAAGAAAGCGTACTGGGTAAAAATCTATAAAACTATACTTTAGAATTCTATACTATAAACCGTGTATAAAAGTATAGTTAAGTGTAGAAAAACACTAAACAACTGAATTTATTTTTTTAAAATGCTACAAGCAAATTAAGCATTACAAAATTATTAATGTACAGCATAAAAAAAATGGTTATTCATTGAGATTTGCTAGAGATTACATTTAACAATTAGTGTTTTTAAAGATTAAATTAAATGAGTGTTAGATGATGGCAAATGTAGTTAAATAAAAAGAGGTAAATGAGTAAGTATAATTAAATATTCAAAATCCAATAATACCATCATTATTAAATCCACTATGGCCCGATAACCAGTATGGTACCAATACATTGTGAATCCCTATAAAATGGAAATACAATCCACCTTAAATAAAGCATTTTTTTTTTCATTTTTTTTTTTTAATAGCATTTTTACAAACAAGGATATTTAGCTCACTTCTGGCTCACTTGTCTATTCAAAGATTTACTGATCTACCACAATAATGTCTTTGAGTTATCTTCATTTCTCAGAAAATATTGAACTTAGTTAATTAGCATATTGTGTAATTCATTCACTAAAAAAAAAAAAAAAAAAAATTATATATATATATATATATATATTTAAATTGACACTAACTCTAGTCATGAAAAAATATATATACATAAAAATTATGAATGATTGCATTACCAATAGACAGTAACATGTGGTTTTTGATCTCCTAGCTTATGACTTTCATGATGGAAACACATGGCCCTTGCTCTCTCTCTCTCTCTCACACACACACACACACACACACACACACACACAAGCAAGCAGGCACGTACACATGAAGGACACCCAAGCAAATCAAAGCAGGCATGTTTGTCATGATCAAGCACTGTCTGAAGACACACAAGGGGAATTTACTGGGAGTTCTGGTGCCCATGGTGACTAGGTGACGTGAGGGCTATAACAGTGACAGAGTCTACTGAAAAATTTACAACAGATGCAAAGAGGAGATGCCTACGGCATAGAGTACTGGACCTGGTCTCAATTTATGACCTAATGGTGAACATACACATGAAAAAAAATGTTGTTACATCTGTCCCTGGCAATGCATTAAGATCTTCAAATGAATGGTTTTGATATTTATGCCAAAAGGCAGAAGATAGCCAGAACCCTTATCATAATTTTATGGCCTGTGACGTTATACGCCTCTTCAGTAATGCTGAAGTTTTACTGTACGCACGTGAGATGCAAACGTGCAGTATGTTTACACTATACACCCAGTTCCCTACCCAGCGTTCAAAGCACCTGATCTGCAAAAATATTAACACACCACTTGTCTCCATCCTGATTGGTGAAACTGCACACGCCTAGAGGTAACTTGGGACCAGTAACTATAGAGACATTCGCAATCCTAATGGTGGTACTTACAAACAGGGAAGCGTGTTGGGAAAACAACGGGTTTACATAATGCAAGAACCTATGCAAATATGGTATGCCTGCAAGTTTCCATACCAAAACATGGTTTGTGTTTATATTATGTTTACGAAGTTTGTCCACACTTACAAGCAGTAAAACATGTTCTTGAGAAACTGAACATCTATGACACAAAAGAAGGCAATCCTTCCCACAGAAGTAAGCTTTCTAAAGGGAGAGGGTTTTATGGAGCTGCCTGTTACACTGAGATAAAGCAAAACTATGGTGGCCTCATTAAGGCAAACAAAGGAACAGAAGTCAGGTGTTTGCCTTCCGCAAAACAAAGCGAAAGGCTTTGTGTGAGAAATACTGAAGGCTTTTTGCACTGCAACTAAAAGCAGTTTTATGCTAAAAAGCAAAAAAACAAACAAAACAAGAGGCAAAACCAAGCAAACAGGTGTTAACAAGTGTTAAGTTAACAGGACTACAGGACAAAGTAGAGAGGGCACAAAGCCTACTCTTAGCATCACACTTAAAAAAAAAAAAAAAAAAAACAACATCAGTAGGCCTATCATGCCAATACTGCAGCAACAAAACACTATTACAGTTCAGGTTTTGTTCATAATGAATACATAATATGTTTATTTAATATTTGAAAATGCCTAAGGATAACAATCCTGCCATAAACACTGCCTGTTATGCCAGGATTTCAGCATTCTACACTCTTAAAAATAAAGGTGCTTCATGATGCCATAGAAGAACCTTTTTGTCTAAATGGTTCCATAAAGGACCTTCAACATCCAAAGAACCTTTCTGTTTCATCACAAAAGGTTCTTTGTGGCAAAGAAGGTTCTTCAGAATCAGATTATAAAAAGGTAAGAAATAGATGGTTCTTTAAAGAACCTTTGACTGAATGATTGTTTGTGGAACCAAAAATGGTTCTTCTATGGCATCGCTGTGAAGAACCTTTTAAAGCACCTTTATTTTTAAAGAGTGTATAACATTGATGGCTTGCTAGCATTTCATATGTAGCCTACCAACTGAGAAAAGGCTGTTTGTTTTGGTTTCAAAGGGGAAGGACAAACAAAATGAGAGCGATCCGAAAAAATGATAGAAAGAGAGAGAATGTTTGCACACAGAAAGCCCTCATGACATGATTTGTCTCACAAAGCAAGAGAGATGCACGCTTGCTGCAATTACATGAGTCAGATCAAATGCAGAGATGAGAGACACACCGAATGCTTTTTGAAGTCTGAACGCTCTTTTCAGTCCCATTGAGACATTTTTTCATGTAAGCATTCAGCACCACTCTTTCACCAGGAGTCTCAGATGATTCAGTGCGAGTAAACAAGATTTATGAATAGAACATAATAAACCAGAAATGAATGAAATAACTAAAGGCAGGGATTAAAAAAAAATAAAAATTTTTACACTACATTGTGACAATTCATAGTTCAACTGATGTCATAATCAGTCACTATTGCCATAGCATTCCCTACTGAGTCTAATATCACAGCTATGCAGTCCTCAAGGCTAGAGTGAGTGAGTGAGTGAGTGAGTGAGTGTGTGAGTGTGAGTGTGTGTGTGTGTGTGTGTGTGTGTGTGTGTGTGTGTGTGTGTGTGAGTGTGAGTGTGAGTGTTAATCCTCAGCACAAGACAAGGCTGAACCAGGCTAGGGCAAGCCAAGGGTTGGAGCTACAGCTGGAATTGTCTACTGAAGTTTAGACACAAATTAAACCTGTTAATCTGTTTTCTGTTAATCTGTAAATATTATACAATATCAACCTGAAGTGTTTCTTCTTTCAAAAACCAGACAATCCACTATATTCAGCCAGGGTTACTAAGAAAATTATTATGATATATGGAACAAATCTGAAACCTAGAATAAACAAAACATCTGAAAACAAGTAGTAGCACTAAAATTACTAAATGGAAATGAAAAAAAGTGAATAAAAACTAAAACGGAGCTCAAACTAAAATAAACACCTAAACAGAATAATTTGTGCACATACTATAACAAAATGACAAAAAAATTAAACTAATCTGAAAATAAAAACAAGAAATAAAGAAAATTTAAATGATCAATTAAATCTATAATAGTATAAATAATACTAAAATTACATAATTCATCTTGGCAGCTGCTGGAACACATCATGGACAAGCTTTGGAATGATATGCATGACAGACACTTGTACGTGACAATCTTTTTCCACTTGTTTGTACTTGGTAAAAACATACAGCTACAAAGTCACATTACATCACAAGTGCAACCAGAAACTAAGGTGTGTGACTTCTCTCACCTGTTGCGAAGAATAATATCACAACGAGGGACTCTCATACACACGCCAACTCTCTACAGAGCACCATTCGCAGAGCTCTCCTGCTTTCACTTTCTCAGCGTCTCCCACTGTTGTCATATATCTATTGGTTTCCATGTCCGTTTCTTCATCCTTATTTCTGCTAAGCTCCTCTTTCTTGAGATGGTCCTCACTGCAGAACACAACATCCAGGAGGTGTGGTTGGATCTAGATCCAACTCATCCCACCTTACATTTACCTAAACCTACCCATCTCCACCCCCTGTTCCATAAACCCACCCATCCCCACCCCTAAACCCACCCGTCTCCACCCCTGATCCCTAAACCCACCCGTCCCCACCCCTAAACCCACCCATCTCCACCCCTAAACCTACCCATCTCCACCCCCTGTTCCATAAACCCACCCATCCCCACCCCTAAACCCACCCGTCTCCACCCCTGATCCCTAAACCCACCCGTCCCCACCCCTAAACCCACCCATCTCCACCCCTAAACCTACCAATCTCCACCCCCTAGATGTGGATCCAACCCAGCTCCCTGGATCTTTGTTCTGCAGTGAGTGTCTACCGTTTTTCTTTCCTATCCACACCACTGTTTGCACTTTCTTGGCTGTCTGATTATCAGTCAGTGTGTAAACATTTGAATTTACAACCAATTCTTGAGGCATAACTTGCTCAAAGTACCAATCCCAGCATTTAAAATGCGTTACACTTTAAATAAAAGCGATCCATGGTTAAAATATAATAGATGTGATTCCTTGTAAACGTGATCCCATAAAGGTAACATAATACACAATCGAATCTGAACACTGAATAAACACTTAAAACTCAGTGCATCAGTTTAAGTCTGAAAACTATAGGCCTAGATTCCTATTATCGTTGGGGAACAAAACTACCATTTTCTAAAAGCATTGCTTCATTTTTCATGTTATGTCAACAAAGAAGAAGCTAAAGAAGTTGTTTCAGTAAACTACACAGGATCGTTAGAATAGACGAGTGGGCGTATAAACAACAAAGTAGTTTATTAACTATGTAGTTAGTTATGTAAATAACACGGATTTTGTTTCATGGCTCCATCTTGAGTTGTCTGTTTTTCCAGACAACCTAGAACAACCCGTTTACGTTCAAGCTGGAATAAAAACAATTTAGCCCACACAACTCCACTTTTAAGCAGCAAAACATAACCCGTTATATGCTAAAAAAAAAAAAATCTAAATCAAAACATATAAAAATAAAAAAGCAACAACTTGGGCAGTATTGTTAAATAACACATACTTAGCCTTTAATGTCCAAACGCTTTTTTCTTCCACACCTGACAAAACTTCGCCTCAGCAGCTCTGTTTCCCTGTGTCATATTCCACTGGCGTTAAACCGATCATAATCCAGTCTCTTTATCGTTTTCATAATGATAGCTCAGTGCAGCTCGCGGCGACAGTTCTGTTGTTTATCAGATGATCTTCACACTTTAAAAGACCCAGAGATCTCTGACGCCACCGCTCTCGCTCGGTCACCTGAGCGTGGATTAGAAAGGTGAGCTCGATCACAAGCCCCGCCCCTGCTCTCTATACCCGACCCGTGATTGGCTGCTGCTTGGGCACTTGTTCATGTAATTTTTTTATCGTGTGTGTTATACAGTTAGACTATTCAAGGTACTCGCACGATCATAGTCCAATAGAAAAGAGCTACTTGTTATTAAGTGTCCATAAACTATTCCATTTTAGATAAGAGTTTACAATAATTGAAAACAGGCCTTCTGTTGTTAGTAAATATAAAAACTCGCCACAAGAATAAAAATAATTAACAGTAGATTCTAATGTATTGTTGTTCTAACGCACTTATTTGAAAAGGCTATTATAAATACATATAATATTCGATTATGTCTTTAAATGTTGATTAAACAAATTTGGGACTCATAAAGTGCTCTAAGGGTGCTTTAGTGTTCAATGGGTTCAGTGTGGCTGTGTAGACTACCGAAAATGAGAGTACATTTATTTTTTCTTTCCTTTGGTGCGCCCCCACCATAGATCCCCGCTCCTGTCCAGTTAGTGGCGGTAATGGACCAAAAACCAACTGTAATATATCTCAGAAGAAGAGCACTTGTCTTCTGAATTCTGAAGGAATCCATACTAAAAACGCCCGTGTTTTAAAAAGCCAAAAGCACTCAGTGATGGGAGAAACGAATCTTTTCGAAACTGAATTATTAGACTAATTACTTCGCAAAATGACTCACTTTTAGGAACTGGTTTTGGACGCGCTCGAAACACCACACGCTCGTGACACCTGCTGGTCAAAACGTAAATGGCACGAGAACACAGCCCAAGAGAAGCCCTAAAAAGTGGCTTTACAGAAATCAGACTTTATGGATATACAATGAAAAAAGGTATCTAAAACTCTGAATTTAGAACATGTAAAATTCAATAAAAGAAGATAAATTATGCATTGATTGAACAAAAGAAAAAAAAAAGGAAAATCGTTATTGTAACAGGGTTTGAAAAGTTGTGATATCTGTGGTGTGGTGTCAAGAATTGTATTATACCTAGCCTAAAAAAAATGCAGGCTGCATTGTAAACACTATAAATGTAATATAAACAGCAGAACAATGCACAAGGCCTATAGTGCAGTCTTGAGCAGTTGTGCTGTAAAGTTGAATAGTTCCTGGCTATTCTGGTCACAAGTCGAACAGTGATATTACAACTGACTGATGGGTGAGGTGTAATTTCTGTGATAACTAGGTCAGAAAGTGTGGACAGGACGTTGTGGTGGTCCAGCAGAATAAGGACAGAAATTTTGAAGCTTTTGCCAGCCTCAGAGTTTCAGCGACATGGAACTGCAGCGTGTTGTTGATATAAGTGCAGGTAAAAGTGATGGTAAGAGGGTGAGATATCTTGTAAAATATGGTCTAGACATCAGTATACATAAAAGGAAAGCATGAGATCAGTTTGTAGAGAGCAGTGACTGGTTGTGGGGTGTAGAGAAATTTGTGCTGATAGTCGCCAGCTTATTCACGGGAAAAAATGCCAAAGCTACAAGCTGTCAGAGAGGCTGGGAAGTTCAAGCTCAAGCGTTGAGACAGTGTTGTGGAGCAGTAAAGACTACACCAATATCAGCTTTACAAGTTTTGATAGGAGAGATGCCACTAGAAATTAGAAGGAAACAATTAACGGTCAATTACTGGGCTAATCTTCAGGGGCATAAAGATGACCATCCTACAAAAATGGTGTTACAGAATTGTTGGGAACAGAATGAAAGGTGTAGAACAAGCTTTGGGTGGAGTAGTGAAATATATGCAGAAGAAATTCAAGTAAATAACATCAAGATGAGCCCAACAGTTGTTATTCAGGAATATGAACCATGGATGTATGTAACACCTCAAGTAGATTTGCATCTCTTAGAAGTTAAAAAATCAGAAAGAGAATCTGAATTGACTTCTGTATTTTCAATATATACCAGAATTCATTACCCTCGGCATATACAAGTGTATACAGATGGATCAAAAGATCCAGAATGTCAAATAACTGGGGCTGCTTTTTTTAGTCCAAGACAGTGGCTACCAGGGGATCAATGGAGTAAAGCGAACTTATAATCATTTGCCAGTTTATACTGTAGAAATGATAGGAATGCTCTTGGCAATGCAGTGGGTAGAGGAACATAAACCTGGGAATGTTTTAATTTGTTCTGACTCAGTTGCAGTCTTAAAGAGTTTGAGATCTTTTAAATTAAGTCGTCAAGATATTCTATTTAGTATCCTACAAATACATTCAAGAATTGTTCTAAATGGTACATCAGTCAGTTTTATATGGGTCCCAGCACACATAGGAATAAGGGGAAATGAAGAAGTGGATAAATTAGCAAAGCAAGCATTACAGAGAGAAACAATAGAGATACAAGTTCCATTAAGTAAATCAGAGATTAAGGTTTTAATCTGGAATAAAGTTAATAAAGAATGGCAAGTTAAGTGGAACAATGGGGAAAAGGGTAGATTCCTTTATAGTTTAATAAATCAAAGTATAAAGTGTATAGTAAAGTCAAGGAAAGAGGAGGTCATCTTTAACAGAATATTATTAGGGCACTCAAATTTAAATAGCACACTTAAAATAATAGGGAAACATCCAAATGGATTATGTGAACACTGTTATGTTGAAGAAACAATACCTCGTGTATTTATTGAATGTAGGAAGTATGAACAAGAAAGAGGAAAAATGATAGAAGAATTAAGGAAAAATGGAATTCAGGAGCTAAATTTTAAGGTTTTAATAAAAAGTGAAGTAAATAATAAAGCCTTCTATGATTTTATTAGAGAAACGGGTTTGATAAATAGAATATAAATCTCTGTTCCACACTCCGGAGCAGAAGGAGGCAGTAATGCACCTATTTACGTTGGTTGCCAGCCGCCGTTAAACACCAAGAAGAAGAAGGAGAGGCTGGGAAGGAAGACTGCAACTAGAGATTGCTCCAGGTGCCTCTTAATGTCATCCTCAGAGGAAAGAGGACAGCATTTCTCCAGCACATTATCTTTTTTGTGAGTGTTTTGATCATAAACACATGCCATTTGATCACTTTAACACTACCAGAGAAAAAGCAGAAAATCAGAAGGTTATCTTATTGATTTTCTTATAAAAGCATGGAATGCTTCTATCATTTTTTCCATGTCAGCTTTCCAAGTTAACCACAAAAAAATATTCAGACTGACTGTTTGAAGACAAACACAAGAGGGCAGCAGAGCATCACTTACTATGCATTACTGAAAATCAAAGAACCTTGAAAATCATTTTAAAATACTGATAATAACAATATCAGTTCAGCAACTAAAAATGTGTAAGCAAAATAAATAAATAAATAAAAACATATATGCCATATGCAACAATCATGTGCAGGTTTACGTAGCGGTGGTGAATGTGATTTAATGATTCATTTGTCATGTAGCTTTTCAAATATAATGTGAGTCTCTAAGTGTATAGAGAGAGAGAGAGAGCCCTCCTGACTGCTATCACCTCTGTCTTCTCACCTGACTTACAAGCCCTCTCCTTCAACAAGACATGCCTACAGTAGTTCAGGCTGAGACTTGAGACCCCAGCCTGGCAGGGTATGGTTCCCACTACCCCTCTCAGGAATCAGGTAACCTTGCAAGTGATCCCTCCTGATGAGGGAGACCCTGCCCTATAGTATATCTGTTGTGCATTTACCTGGATAGCAAACAAAGCTTTAAATCAGATCAGAGCTCTTTGTCTGCTTTAGTGGACAGCAGAAGGCGAAGGCTCTCTCCAAACAAAGAATGCTACCTCGTTAGCAGACATTTTAGAGCAGCGGGCTGGGCTTCACCCAACACCTATGTGAGATTTTAAAATCTCAGTATAGAAGCAGTTTTGTCCCAACATTCATTGCAACTTTGCAAACCTTAGCTATCTCTGCCATGTAACCATAGTGTGTCATGTTCTTTTTAGTGAGAAGAAGCTTTCTTCTGGCAACCCTTCCAAACATGCCATACTTGTCTGGTATTTTCTCATATACTGTCACAAACTTTATCATTTAACATGTTAACTGAGGCCTGTAGAGTCTGAGGTGTTGTTCTTGGATAGTCTGCAATTTCTCAGAATATTGTACGGTCTGACCATGGGGTGAATTTCACAGGACTTCCACTCATGGGAAGATTGGTTTTGGGGAGATTGTTTGGAAATGCCCTTATTATCTTTCTCAGGTTTTTAAGATCATTGCTGATGTCTTTCCTCTGTGGCATTGTGCAAACACACACCTGAAGACTCCAGACCAGCAAACTGCCAAAACTTCTGCTGTTATAGAAATGCTCACACTTGCTGATGATCAGTTAATCAAAGGTAATTGATTAGCAGTGCCTGACTGTTACCCTCTTTAGATATATGCTAACAGTAAGGGTCTCCGTAGCTTGTCACCCATGGCTTTTCCATTTTGGTCTAGTTTTTTTTTTTTTTTAATAAGTGTGTGATATGTGCTGTTGTTCATCTGAGGTTTTATTATTATTATTATTATTATTTTTAATGTCCTGATAAGGAAAACAATGCAATTCAAAAGGGTGTCCTTTCTTTTTCACATGACTGTATATATAGCAGCAGTTGGAGTAAGTTCTTTAGAAACTTAAGAAAATAAGTTAACCTACCTTGGTCGGATTTTTTCCGCCCTCTGCTGAACAGCATGCACAGACGCGCGTGCACAGCATTATCTTGTAAAGATGCTCGCGCCGAGCTCCTGGTTCAGTTCATCACTCTCCGTTTAACAGACACAGATCTGCGACTCTAGTCATAGAACTTACCTTTCATTAAGTAAGATTTTTATTAAGTCAGACTTTTTATCGTCTTCGAGAGGGATAATTCATAAATCTCGTCAGTTTTGTGCAATATACGGAACACGGACATATAATAGCCTACTAATGGCTGAAGCCCGCTATGATGATGGAGATGAAGGTTTTTCAAATGCTGTCATTACGAGAAGAAGAAATTCAGCAGGTAGGACAGTTATTACTGTTAAAATTATTAACGAAGATTAAAACTTTATTATTTAGGGCTGTACAGGTTTAAGATTAGTGCTTTAGTTTCACAAGACAACGAACTTCAGCGACTTTCTGGAATTTCAGTTTATTAATCAGAGATGATGAATAGGCTACAGTAGCTACCTAACATTATCGCAAATGTACAGTTTCAATGATTCAATTTCATTGAATTATCACTCACTTCCCCTAAAATTAAGCTACTTAGTTTTTGCTTTTGCAACTTTGTTCCTACTTTTTGTCAACACAGATATTTAGGATAAGAAAATATCTGAAAAAGAAAAAGCCTACATTAATCTGATATTATTAACTTATTCAGATAATTTCTCTAATTTTAAATAGGTCCTGTTAGTAGATACACCAGAATATATAAAAATTGGATCATATTTGCTAAATAAATTGTTAACACTAGTAGCTGTCAATCCTGTCAAATGTTTGAATTCATCTTTAAAAGCATTCTGTATTCCCGATTAATTCACCCAATAAAGTGAATGCATTTTTTAACAATATTAATAATGCATTTTTGTCACATTATTTATTTATCCAGTGGTGCTGACCCATATTTGACAGCAAAGGAAAACACATTCTGTGAGAAAATGGAAGGAGTTGCTGTCAAGGCATACATAAATACCCCTTAACATGTGGAATAGATTAATCCAGAATAATTACTTTATAAATAAACCCTTTTTTTCCCCACAATGCTCAAGAATCAGTGGGTTAATAAACCTGCTGAGTTATGAAAAATCAGCTGAAGTGTTTTGTTACATGTCAGTTTTGTTTTTGATATTTTAATGACTTTTTATGTTTATTATTTAGCCTATTAATTTTTTAATAACACTGAACTTTAACCAAAATTGATCTATAGTGGAAAGTTCCTCTTGCTCTCCTCAGCATTACTCTGGGTGTATTGGTGAGTCAGCTGTGAGTGGGAGTTAAAACAGCAGGTTACAGCTTTCCCCTGTGTTGACACACAACAGGTGACACAACTGAGGAAACATGAGGCAGCAGCTGTGCTTGTTGCAGCCTGTGTGAAAGTATACCACCTGTGCAGCGTCATGTGTGTGTCTGGACAGACGGCATATCCGTCTTAAACTGTCTTTCCCATGTTCTTCATGGCTTTTTTTTCTTCTTCTTTGAGGCAGTATATGAAACTGGTTTCAGTGGGTACAGATATATCCATATAACACACAGTGTCCAAAGCCTTCCTCATCTTTCCTCTGCTTAAAGTCTCCTAAAGTCATGAAGAAATGCTCCAGTTTCAACATGTTCCAGCAGACTATGATATCATAGCAGTTTCTACTGTCTGAATTGGGCAGTGCCTGCCAGGAAAGCCTTGTGTTTATAAAAATGTTTAAAATGTACAATATTTCAGCATTACACAGTATTAGTTCTGGATTTCGAATTAGATTTTCGAGTGGTGTTTTGTGCTTGAATGGCTGAGATTTTTCAGTGACCCTTTTTGTACGTTACATTTTTACGCCAGTGACAAATAACCGTCATTTTTGAGTAAACCATTGACGGGTTACTCAAACAATTTAGCCAATTCATTAAACAGTGATTCATTGAGGAACAAAATATCACTGCTTTGTGTTGTGATGTGAGCTATCATATGGGAGTTTTCCCTACTTACTTTAATACATACATGAACATAGTAAATCATACCTGCCTTGGCTAACAAAAATAAATTGAGGTTTGCTCAGTACCAACTGTTTTTGATCATGACCTGTTTTTGTAACAGGTAAGTTGTGGCTGTGTTTAATTTTAATTGGGTTTACATATTATTATAATGTTTAAAGGCCAGGTAGGTGATTTGGTTGAAAAATATTTTTGTTATGCTGGTTGAAAGTCTCTTCACATCCCGATAGCAATCACTAAGTTAAGTGGTCTAAATGTATTTATATTGTATATGGAAGGCGTAGGACCATAAAATGTTCATCCAGTCATATCCTTCGGTCTGAGTGCTACAATAGGCTGTCCTATAGCACCTGTCAACATATGTATTTGCCTACCCCAGTGCACCCTATTCAGTGCATTCCATTACACTATTGCAGACCAAGCGAGAATGGAAGTCATTATTATTGTAATAATATGCACTTTGTACAGTATTGTTTTCTTAGGTGAATGTGGTGTCTATAATATGGGATTTCCACAAGCGTCTGATTAGAGTATGTCTTCTGGGAATGTTCTGTACCCAGAGAGAGTGCAGTGTGACTCTTTGACATATTTACTCATCAGTGACCACATCAGGCTGCTGTGTCAGTGGCATTTTACATTTAGAGGACAGACATCTGTGATTTTGCCTGCTGGCTTCTCTCTGATTTCTTTAAATAAAACACATTCTTTCTTTTAAGAATATATTAGAATATATCTAATATTAAAGAATATTTATGTTGTATAAAAATAGAAATTGTGCTTAGGCCTACAGGTAATATAAACATATATTTTTTATAAACATACAGTACATCTTTCTATGCAAAATTTTTTACTGTGCACAGTGTGTTGACATTTTCTATTAGGAATACTTAATCTGATGATTGCATTTTTTTTTTTTTTTCATAATTAACTCACCCTCATGTTGTTCCTATGCTGTATGCATTTCTTTCTTTTGCTGAACACAAAATTATATATTTTGAGAAGCATTTAAGGAACTGGTTTACATTGTATTGCCAAAAAAAACATTTAGACATTTATCTTTGAGACAATTGTCTTTTGCATTCTAGTAAATAATGATGGCAGAATTTTCATTTTTACATGAACTATTCCTTTAAGGTGTTTATCTCTTCAGTTATCTCTATATGATTTGCAATGAGGTTTTATGAACAGGCCTCTAGCACTGTCAAAATGGATTTAGTTTCTAACCTGTGCTGTTTGCTGCAATCTGGAAGACTGATTTTAGGTCAGTGTGAAAAGGTTTTGTCTCTCAGTACAATGAGTAAAAGTGTTGTCCTGCACAGACTGGCTTTACACACAGAGACACTCTGTCAGCACAAATGTATCCCATAGACTGTTCATAATGCCTTCCAACTTGTCTAAAGCAGACCTTTATCCACAAAATTCATGTCTCACATTTTTTTCAGCTGAGAATAGGAATCACTTTGATGTCTCAAAGTGTCATAAATTTCAGAATGAGAACCTTCTTTAATACTTCATAAATTCTATTTATCCTTTGCTTTTTTATTTTTCTCAAAAGCCCTGTTTACACCTGGGGCAGATCACATAAAACACTTAGACAAGTCTTAGACATTAGTCATCTAATTTTTGTCATAACTTGTTAAAGTCAGTTAATAAAAATGTAGATTGGTCTAAGTTGAATCCAAAATGTAAGACTCGTTACAATTTGGATAACTTAGTTGGTCAGTTATTAAGTCATGGTCTTAACATAGTGGCGGTGTCAGTTAAAATGACTAATATGTATTCATACATTGTTACCCAATTTTAATTCTAATGGCTAAAGTTATATCATTAAATAATACTTGATTATCATAATATATTTATAATGCTTGACTGACTGATGTTAAGAGTGTACGTTTAGATATTTAAAAAGATGTGCCATTTTCCAAACATTATAGATTATATTTTTTTGTTTACTCGCCAGACTATCTATCTATCTATCTATCTATATATATATATATATATATATATATATACACAGTATAAGATGAAGCACACCATAAAATAATTGTATCAATTCATACAGGGCTAGTAGTGCATACAGCTGTATAATCAAATACACACCCAGGTATCGGATCAGTAATCGGTATCGGCCAAACCCTGAGCCTAGGTATCGGAATCGGTATCGGGAAGGGAAAAAGGGTATCGGAACATCTCTAGTATTGTATATACTCTTGTAATAATATCAGTACTCTTTTAAGTGAGAGCTGGTTGCTATCCTGCTATCTGCACAAAACCGCACCATCTTCCTGGAGCAGTAACAGTGATAAAGCAGATAATATATTGTGATATCAGGATGTATTTCTTTAAACCAATGAACTGCTCACATTATTAAGGTGGGCATCTGTACCGATAGGTGATGTTTTTGCATGGAGGGCCAGTATGCATATGTGTGCAGGAATATTTGACTATTGGTTAACTATAATGTTTTGGTTCGCTGATGTCAGAAGAGAAATACTTCCTGATTGACTGCATTCCTGCATGGCACCCTGGTTGTGTCAACATACCTGATGAAAAAAAAGAGAGACGTCACTTTCACCAGTAGTTGTGAAAGTGCAAACATTTGAATCAGAAGGTGGGTTATTAGCCTGCTTACTGTTCTCAGCAATATGCAGGTAGGTCTATATATTTCCAGTTCTTTGATAAGTAATGTGTCTTATTTTGAAGCTAAATGTATTATTTTGTCTTTTATACTCAACTTGTAAAAAATACAGCAATTTAAATGATAATATAACAAACTCAAATCAAATGACTTCACAAATGCTATTATGAGTGAGATAGGCTATTTGAGCTTTAACAAACACACACACACACACACACAGAGTCACAGTGAGAACAGAAACTGGACCCAGCAGGTGTGTCTGGGGACAGTGATAGGTCAGTAGACAACTGCAACAAAGACACACAAAGACCCCTTTGCCAAAGCAGTCATTATGTTTTATGAGTTCACTTTCATTACCTGGGGAAAGTTAAACATTTTCTATGAATGCTCAATGCTGCCGGGAGTAACAAGGATCCTTTTTTTGTGTGGTGTAGTGAAACATGCTGGTCTTGTTCTACAAGCTTTGTAGTTTCATAAGCTTTAATAATGTGTTATAGGTTCAAATATGCTCAAAATGTGTTCAAAAGTGAAAGGGGAGACAAAAATGAACCTCTGAAACCAGAAACCTGCTGTAAGAGCTGTTTGACTGGACCTGAGTGATGCAAATACTGAGCGAGGTTTCATGAAAAACTGTGTGTTGTTGTAGTCTTTAGCTCTCTCCTTAAGCTTTGCTCTTTAAAACAGGTTTATCAAGAACGTACCATTAACCAATCAAACAGACAGCGTCACTACTGCCAGCTGTGCCTGAGAATTTAGTCACCGCATGTAGCAAATACAGATTCACTAACAGTTAAACAAAATGTGTTACAAAGAAATCTAGCTCATGCTTTATGCTTTGTGTTTTGCAGACCGTTCAGAAAGAAATAAAACAGACCACTTACATATAAGGTAAGATGGAAACACAATATCCTCACACACCATTTGAGAACTTCATAAAATATGTAAATAATAAAGTAAACATTAAAAAGATTATTTTGTTATGTACAATTAAAAGTTACAATTGTAATTGAGTTGTTCTGCTGATTGTCTAATATGTGAGGCTCTAGTAGTCTCTATGCGAATCAATCTGATTCAACAATTCTGAAATCTTGTCTAGTTTGGTGCTACACATCTTTGAATGTTCAGCATCAGTGTATTGTTAGATGCATCGTGTGTAAATGGCTGTCAAAAATTAACCAGCCATTGTAGTTTACAAATTAAATTTTGACCTCTCACAGTTTGCAAGATCAAATTCATATGTGCTTGTTGAACATTTAACTTCAAAATAATGGCCATTAATAGTGAGGAACTTTTCTGGAATTTAGGGAGTGGCTCACTTTCAGACACAAGAGCATCCTGGGTGTTTAATAATGTCCAACAGTGAACATGCATCACAGGAGAATTTTGACATTTTTCAGCATGAAGGTTTTCACCTCAGTTGAGTTTCCACTAAATCTCAGATGATGTATTACATTGTATATCATGGGTGTAAATGGCATTCTTACAATTTTTGAAATGAAATGGCTGACTTCTACTTTGTCTTGCTAAAGCTAATTTCATAGCTAGCATCTACTGTATCTAAAAATATGCACAGTTAAATATTTACACTTTAAGTTATATTTACCTTGATTGTTTTATCAACAAATCACATATTTCATATCAAGAATGCTCTTGGCTGATGGTAACAAATACAAAAACTTTATTAATGGACAAAATTGCTTGAGCACAACAGATTAATATAAATAATTATGTTTATTTAACTCTTTGTTTATATTGTATAGTGTATAACATACAAAATTGTTGACACATTTCCATATTTTAAGTTTAAAAGTGGGACAAGAATAAAACAAAAACTGTATTCTCACAGTTCTGACATCTGATTATCGCAATTCTGACATTTTTTGCATTATTGTGAGATCTAAACTAGCCCTGAACATGCTGACAATACATAATAGTGTTGCTTTAATTTAGCTCTAAGGCAACAAATTAATGCAATTTTATAAACATATCGCTTTATTTTTTAACACTGTGTAATGTCAACAGCCTGTGACAGAACTGATGGATAGTTGTGCTTGCTTCTTGCTGATGAGCTAGTGATGCCTGTACAGTGGGAGACATCAAGGGTGTGAATCTAACTTGTCAGCTGGTTCTCATTTGAAGCAGAGCTAAAGCTGCCTTTGAGAGCTTGCTGGTGTACTGGTCTGGCCAGACTCTCTCTCTCACCCTCACTCTGTGCTTATGACACATCACTTCAGCTATGCAGAAAGCAGCAGCTTTAAAACGTCCACATAGTCAGGAAGTAAAGTCTTCTGCTTGAAAGATCAAAGAGCTTTTACCAATGAGCACTGTAGTTTTTGGAAAGGATGGTGTTATTTGCTTTAATGGATTCTTTTAAAACTTCATACATCTACTAATCTAAGGTATGAAATAGATGCCTTCGTATCTTTGATGTCTCTTTAGGTTTTGTGCAGTGTTCAGTTGTCCTTTTTTGCTCTGTCTTTTTAACACTGTAGGTTCTGTGGTACAGTATTATTATTAGATCCATTTCATTGTGCTGTTCAACACACTGGTTAATCCAGTAGAAATGAGCAACTAGTTGTAAAGATAGGAAAGGACATTAAATTGAGACGTAGTGTAGTTAAAGCAATGTTTTATGAAGTAATAATGCAATAAAAGTTAACATTTTGTGTGTGAGAAATAACTGTCACCATAATCTGTTGAAGATATTGTGGTAATAAAAATGTTAGTTATAATAGTACATGGATGTTTGTGTTAAACATTCTACCGTACCGTTCAACAGTTTGGGATCAGTACGATTTTATAATGTTTTTGAAAGAAGTATCTTATGCTCACCAAGGCTGCATTTTTGGTCAAAATACTGTACATAAAAACAGTAATATCATGAAATGTTTTTTACAATTTAAAATAACTGCCTTCAATTTTAGTATTTTTTAAAATGTTATTTATTCCTGTGATGGCAAAGATGAATTTTCAGCAGTCATTACTTTCAGTGTCACATGATTCTTCAGAAATCATTCTAATATGCTGATTTGGTGCTCCATTGTTCTTTATAATTATTATGGATGTTGAAATCAGTTGTACAGCAGCTTAGTATTATTGTGGAGACCATGATACATGTTTTCCAGCATTCTTTAATGAATAGAGAGTTCAAGAACAGCATTTATTTGAAATTGAAATCTTATAATAAATGTCTTCACTGTCATATTGGATCAATTTAATGCGTCATTGCTCAATAAAAGTATTCATTTCTTTCAAGCAGAACAAATCTTAATGACACCAAACTGGTAGTGTGTGTATATGTTTTGTTTTTACTCTGGCCATTTGTTTGTGTTCATGTGTATGTATGAGCTGTAACAGATGTGTCTGATCAGAGCTGTTGACCTTAAAAAAACCTGAAACTTTAAGAATACGTCACAGACCAGGAATGCTTTTTTATGTCAATATCAGTTTTTTTTTTTTGTTCTGTTTGCTTTTTTTAGTCAAGGACCCCTTTCTTCAATCAAAGCAGCCTTTAAGAGAAGTAAGATGTTATGTAAATCTAGGTTTGCTTAACTTTCATACATAGTAGATTTATTTAATTACAGGATGCATTGTATGAATGCCATGTTCTTACATTACATATATATATGGACCATTTATATATATATATATATATATATATATATATGGTCCAAATGCTAAACGATGTCAAATCTTCCAGCTTCTGCAAGAGCTCACTCACAACCGGACTGCTCCAGGGAAAGAAGGTGAGCTTATTGAAACTATTTTGGCCATTTTTAATTTATAGAGACTTAACAGAATTGTTTATAGGAAGTGATGGGAAGGATCACAATTATGCCAAAAACTGGATTCAAACTCGCATCTCTTGTGTAGACAACATGGATCAGTGTTTAGAAGAACATCTTTCAACTGCTAGGCGACACTTTTGACTTAATCAGTCTCATATGCTCATTCATGTTTATGTTGGATACAGTTGCTAACATTGATAATATAACCCAGTATAATCCATTCAAACACATCATTAAAATTTTAAGGCAGTAGTAAAAAGACTTTTTTATCCCTAAAAATGATTCCCTGGCAATATTCCTTTAAAAAATACTCTAATGGTGCCGATAGCCTTGTGGTTAGTACAATGACATGTAGTTTAATTCCTGACTTGGGGTCTTTTGCCAGTCCCGCTCCCCCCTCTCTGCCCTATGCTTTCCTGTCAATTCTCTACTGTCCTATCAAAAATAAAGGCCTGAAAATGTAGCTTTAAAAAATACTTAATTTCAGTAATAATATAGTAGAAAATGCCAGAGTGAACCTCCTCATGTTTTTTTTAACAAAACTACAAGCCTGGTTGTAGAGCTGTGCTTTGAAATGTGTGTGAAATGCATTCATATGTATTAATAAGGAAACTGTTATTGTTTTCAGGCGTCCGGAGATAACCATCCTATCAGCAGAGCCATTAACAGCCACTTCTTGGTATCCAGGGCCGTCTGGACGATTTTCATCCACAGCTTTCACAACACAACCAATCTGGAGTGAGAGCGTTCTGACCTCTACTCAGGTACAGTGATTTATAGCACTATATCCCATTCAACAGCTGCCATTAGCAAACAGTTGTGCCAGACAGGTGTGTGGATTCTCTTTGTTTCCTTAGCATGTCTTTACTTTTACTTTTTAAAGCATGGCTACTTTGTCCTTGTATTTGAGAGACTAACCCATGAATTACTAACTTATAAACCACTGTGATTAAAGAATTGGTCTAAGAATAATGTAGTATAAACTCCACTGTCACACCATGCAGACATCAGTGCTGTTACTGGTAACTAAAACTATTCAAAATAATTTTCATTATTTGAAAGCTGAAAATAAAATAAAATATATGATGAAAAACTAAAACTTAAACTTATGTGAAACTGAAATAAAATAAGTTGAAGCACTAAAATATAAATAAGAAAATAAGAAAAAAGAAATATAAATAAAAAATATTAAAAATGAATAAAACTAAAAACTTAAAATAAAAATATTAAATACAAAAAAAATTTTAATATAAAAATAAATTTATAGTATATATAGGATATCTGCACACATATCATTTTTAAATATTTAAATTGTTGTATAAGGAAGATTCAGTCAGGATTTTGGGGCATTTTAAAAGGTTGTTATATTACAGGCATTTTTAAGATATTTTAAGATATTGATTATCTGATAATTGTTTTTTTCATGTTATGGCTGATAACCAATAAATATTGATCAAATATTCTAAATCTATATTGCTGCCTATAAGCAAAACAAAAACACATTAAAAACTACAAATAATAGTTTACACTGTATGCTCAAGTGAATGTTACAACATTTTAATGTACAGTACGATAATTTCCAATATTGGCCAATACTGATAAAAAAAACCCTTCAGATACTGATATGGTGCCTACATTTTGTGCATCCCTACTTTTTCCATACTCTTTTCTCTAGGACTGTATGTCTCCTGCACACTTGTGACGTGTTTGCTTGGTTTGATGCTTGCGTTCGAGTGATTCCCTTCTCTCGTGCTTCAGCTCCCACCATCCTATGAGCAGGTGATCAATGAGAAGACTAAGGAGCAGGTTATCACACCTTTACCATCCCCACGACGCTCGCACACAACAACTATTGCCACACAGACTGACTCACTAGACGAGAATGTGACACATCCAGATTCCTGCACGTCCCCGCAGCTGAACCAAAATCCCAGTGGAGGTCAGTCCATACTGACAAGATTGTGAATGCACAAATCAGTGTGAAGCATAAATTTTAGTGCTTACTGTTTGATCTTTTACAGTTTCAGCGAAGCAGCCAAAAAAACCACCTCGGCCATCACTGCCCTGCAAACCAGATCGAAAAACCAGATCCCCTATATCCACTCCCAACTCCCAACCCAACGTCGATCTAGCCTCAACTACACGTCCGGTGCCTCAGCCACGTTCCAAAACAAAACCCCTGAGCCCATCCAACCAGGTCAATGTGCAACCTCTGATACCACTGCAAGACAGCTGGGAAGGTTGTCCTGTAACAAATGTGGAGACGTCTGATGCCCATTCAGGCGAGTATCTGCAAGAACTCTTAGATGTCTTCAGCTCTGAACCTCAAAGCGATCTGAGCAACAGTGTCAACATCAAGGGAGAGCAGACGAACCAAACTAAAGAGAACCAAAGTGAAAACATGACCTCCCTTCACAGCGACCGCAACATCCGTTCAAGAATACAGTCCTTTGAACAGTCTAGCACAGAGAATGAAGAAACTTCTGTACCTTTCCCCCGTCCTCGTAAAGTTTATGCCAAACCACCTGTACTGGCACCAAAACCCTCCATTGCCCCACGGCCCTCTGTAAAAAAGCCCAAAGAAGAGCAGGTTTCACAATTTGAAAGTCACTTATACGAAGAGGTCGAAACACCACCTATGCCAGCGCCAAGACCTCAACTTTTCAAAAAACCGTCTTTAGACTTTAGAGATGACTTCAACTTTCAGCCTTCCTTCAGGACAGCCCTCATTCCTCCATCACGACCATCATTGGTCAGAGTTAAGAATGTAAGTTCCCAGGATGAGGAAGAAGTATTGAAAGGACCTCACACTCCACTCAAGCCCAGCAAAGACCTGCTGAACCTCAACAATCACAACTCCACTGCACTTCTGTCTAACATCACATCCACAGCGAACATGCTTAGCAGTGACTATGTGGATGCTCCCACTAGTAAGTGCAAATGTTTTTCCCATACCACAATATAATTCAAAAACAGGTATTACATGTGTATATGTTTTTTTTTTATGTATTCCACTCACAGATCAATCTCCCATTAAACCTGCCCGTCAAGGGGGATTCACCTACATGGGGATAAACACACAGGGTGTGACCAAGAGACCCACAGTCATCAGGGTCCCCAGTAGAACCGACAAAAGTGAGTGTTGAGTAACCAACAGCCATTGTGATCATATGTTGGGAGCTATTTAATGAACATTAATTGCCTATTTTTACAGTGTTTAAAGTGTAAAACCAGGAAAATAATACCAGTTGAAGTAGTATTCCTGGTAAAAGATATACTATCCCCAAAAATGATGTTTCAAGTAACTCTTAAACATGCCACAATAGTTCAGAGTGACCATGACTGTCAGGCCTCAAACACCATAAAAGTAGTTCATATACCTTATGTTAGATGTAGACTAGTTCATATATTTGGAGTCTTACGGAGCCATTGATGGCTTTGTGTGAGAAAAAGACAGAAACCACAATACAATGTAAAAAAAAAACTAAATTAAATCTGTTGTGATCATATATTGTCACAAGATTTTTGTTAAACCGCTCAATTCATACGGATTCATTTTACAATGCTTTTATGACTTTATGGATCTTTTAAGTTTGGGTTACCTGGACTTTCAATGGAGGGACAGAAACTTCACAGATTTCATTAGAAATATCTTAATTTGTGTTTTAAAGATGAACAAAAGTCTTATGTATTTGGAATAGCATGAGGCTGAGTAAAAGATGACAGAATTTAAATTTTTATCTATTAATTGTATTTAAAGGAGTCGTTCACCCAAAAATCCCATCTTTTACTCACCCTCATGTGGTAACTGACAAGGTTTGACATCTTTGGAGCCAAAAAGGTATTTTATAACAGAGAATAATGTTCTTCAGTTTGTTAAAAAGAAATTACATTTAATTAATTTAACAAGAAATTAATTATGTAAATTACATTAAAAACTATAATATTGTGAAATATTATTACAATTTAAAATAACTTTTTATATATATTTTAAAATGTAATTTATTCCTGTGGTGGCAAAGCTGATTCTTCATCAGCCATTACTCCAGTCTTCAGTGTCGCATGATCCTTCAGAAATCATTCTGCTGATTTGGTGCTCAAGAAACATTTCTTATTATTATCAATATTAAAAACATTTTTAGAAACATTTACAATAACATTTTTTATTTTTATTTTGTGGAAACATTATACAATTACTGTCATTTTTGCTCAGTTTAATGCATCCTTGTTAAATAAAAGTTTTAGTTTTAGTCTTACTGACCCCAAACTTTGAACTTTAGTGTATGTGCTTTAGTGTAAACAGCAGTGAAGTGATGAATCAAAATAATACTAATATAATAATATTAAAATAAAATATGATGCTTTATTGCATGGTTAATGGATGGATTACTGCTTTTCAGACCCTGAAGAAACAGCAGATGTTCCACCACCTTTACCTGTGCAGAAACCTGTGGGCGGCCCACCTACACCTGCTCAACCTTCTCGCAAAGTAAGACCTTATACAGCTGCCTCAGCTGGCCTTTCCCAGCAAGCAACAGCTGTGCAACAAGCACCAAAGCAGCAGGCGATTAAGATAAAATGCTGTCTTAAAATGTCAGCAGAGCTCACAAGATCAGTTACCAGACTCTTTAATCTGCAGATTTGTGACATTTTAAAAATAAAAACATACTTTCTTTTGACATTTTCCAGGGTAGTCAAAGAGAGCACAACGAAACAATAGGGACTTTGCTTGGTTTTTCTTTTCCTCTCTTTCCTCAGGCCTGAAACATACTCTGCAAGTACATGAATGCAGGTGCTTCTGACTATGCATGCTCGATTTTGAGCATGTGTTAGCTGACTACTTTTATGGCCACTTCAAGTCAGATATTGTCATGACAAAGGAGAGTTTAAAGAGAATCTTGCTGAGCAAGTTAGATCCTATAAGTCATGTTTACAGCTAGCAACCTGAATAATAACAACATCCTGTTTAGTTTTGAGATTGTTACTCCCACAATAACACACATTTGCAATACATTGGCAGAGTAGTCTGCATTTGTGTAATTGTGTAGAAATGTTTCAGGCATTTAGCTGTCAGAAAAATAATTCCAAATGTGAAATGTGTTCCAAATATATCTTTATCTGAAACAACTGTCAAATCATGAACAATATTGTTTTATTCTCTGATTTATTCTGTACACACATTGTTAGTGCACAAATTATGTTTTTAAACGCTGAATATTAACTCTTTATTGTTTTTCCCCCTAGGACTCCTTCAGTCTCTCATCTGATATGTCTCTTCCACCACGGTAAATGAATCCTGTATTTATTCAAAGCTGTCCTAGTTTTTCTCATTCAACCTTCTAAACATGCCTTTATGCATTTCTCTTTTCATGGCTGGTTGGTTTTGGCAGTATCAGCTTAGGAATTGTTAGAGCGATGATTAAAGAGTTTCAATGCGACAACCTGTGTTCACTTCTGGTATTGTGCCCTTAAATTCTCTGTTAATATTTCAGGCCCAGTGGAGGAAAGGTTCTGCCTCCACGACCGCCACCTGCTAAAACAGGCCCAGGAAGACCTCCTCCTCCACGGAGAGATGGCTCCCAACGTCGGCCCTCAGATCCAGGAGTTTCACAAATAGTGCAATCAAAACAACAGCAACCTCAATGGCAGCAACAAA
Organism: Onychostoma macrolepis; assembly: GCF_012432095.1. Lineage (NCBI taxonomy): Eukaryota > Metazoa > Chordata > Actinopteri > Cypriniformes > Cyprinidae > Onychostoma > Onychostoma macrolepis. The sequence goes on from NC_081155.1 coordinate 30,627,531, forward strand.
ACCGTAGAGCTTCAAAAAAAGGACCTGCCCTACCGCCGAGACCCAACCCTGGACATCGTCTTTACAACAAATACACTGTGAGATGTTATTTTACATGTGTTATTTTATCGATTTAATGGTATTACAGAGGAACTGAACAAATTAATGCTTCTCTGCCCTATTCTTTTGGTTTACACAGCTTGAGATCCCCCACGGTATTGCTGATTATGACTACAATGGCACTAACACTGGGGAGCTCTCTTTTCAGGTGACCTTAAAGTCAATACATTCACATTAGCCCCATAGTGCCATCTTCTCAAGTTACGGATGGTTTATGTGTTGTTCTGCCAGTGAGTTTCAGTTGTGGGAAATGTAAGCATTTCCATCCTTTATCTCCTACAGAAAAATGAAGTCCTCGTCTTGCTTGAGGAATTAGACAGCAAAACCTTTGAATGCCAAGTGGGAAATGCTAAGGGCACAGTGCAGAAAACACATATGAAGATTATTATACCCTTAACAAATATACCCAGCAATCCAGTACCTCCGGTAATCAATATTGATATTGTTTAATAGTAGATGTAGTAGTAAGTAATGTCTTGTAATGTCTTGTAATGTCAACACGCTATCATGGCTCTCAATGTGTTTCTACAGAAAAACAGTTCTTTTAGTGGTATGGTGGAAAATACTGGATCTTTACAAGTGCAAGCCCTGTATGACTTCACTCCAGGTGAATATAGATAGACAATTGTGTTCTGTGTCAGAAAACAAAGGTCCATTTTCCAAGGCAAGCATAATTTAATAAGGCTATAAGAATAATTACCATGTGTCTGTGAAATCCTTCCACCAGGTTGTTCAGACTAGTAATTAAATACACATTTCTCCTTTACATTCACAGTCAGAGGTAGTTGTGAAGCTGCTCCTATAATAATCATATGTTGTTCTGTGTTTGTGTCTCAGAGGGGCCTGGAGAGCTGATGTTGAAGGCTGGTGATGTGGTGTCTAATGTAGAACAGCTGGATAGTGAGTGGTACATGGGAACATGCAGAAACATCACTGGAATATTTCCCATTAACTATGTAAAGACACTGGTAAATATTGTATATGAAATCTTTGACGAATATAGTAGACAATGTCCCACAAATTTTTAAACTTGATTAAGAAGTTTTAAACAAAATATTTGTCTTGCCCTTAAAATTGTGATTATTACCTGTCCCACCCATGACCTTCTCAACTGTACCTAACAAACTATCATGCAATAATCTATTTAACTGATATTCTTTGTAGATAAAAAGTCATTTTTATTAAAACAAATTTTTTCCCAAATTTGCATGCATTGTTACTGCAAGATATCCCCCAATTACACAAAAGAATTGTGTGATTATTGTGTAATTATTGTAATTTGGACCATTTCTACAGCAAGTAAATGTAAACTGATTCCTTTTTCTAATTTTTATAAATATTGTTGTGTTGACAACATTCTCATGCTCAACTATTCAACCATGTCATCCAAGTTATTGTAAGAAAAAACTAAAAAATTCTGTTTGTATCGATATAGTTTTTAAAAAAAAAATTTATTGTACAAATTTTATGTGATTAGTATTGATGTATATTTAATATTTAAATCAAGGAAATTACAAGATCACACAAATTGCAAGTTACAATTATTTGTACACAGGGTTTCAAAAATCTCGGCTCATATTATTTACGTACTGAGGTTGACGTGAACATTTCCTGAAAGTTAAGCATGTATGTTTGGGGATAATAAAACTGATTAATTTCTACCATTACCAATAATCTTTTTTTTTTTTCTCCAGAACAAGCCTGGTACATCTGTGCCAGCATCCAGCAATGAATGGAAATCCAAACCATCTCCTGATCCTGTCAGGTAAGTCATCCTCACAGGATTCGACTGTAAAAGCTCAAACACAAAATAAATTAGCTTTTCAAAAGTACTAGGAACCAGATTACATGACAGTGACTAATATTTTATATCCATGCATTTTCTTCAGAGGCCCAAGGTGTGTTGCGAGGTTTGACTTTGAGGGAGAGCAGAGCGATGAGCTCTCATTCTCTGAAGGTGATGTGATTCGGCTTAAAGAATATGTAGGAGAGGAGTGGGCTCGTGGGGAAGTGAATGGCCATGTTGGTATTTTCCCCCTAAACTTTGTGGAAGTGCTTGAGGATCTTCCTCCAGTCCCAGTGCAGAAATCTGTTCCGAATAAGATTGCACTGCCTGGTAAGAGGCCAATACAATATATCTATAAATAATACACATTTGATTTAATGTTTAAACATTTAGATCTTATGAATTTTTTTCCCACCACAGAATTTAAAAAGGTTTTTAAAAATGTGAAAAAAAAAGTGAGATGAAAAAGTCACAATTCCGGTTTTAAAAAGTCAGAATTTCAAGATGTAAAGCTCCGAGAAGGACAAAAACACTATATCAGAACCTAACATTAGTTCATATAGAACAGACCAAAATTTAAGCTGTGATTTGTGTTACTATCCCTGAAATAGTAAAAAATCTTTGCAAAGAATACAAAGCTTAGAAACTTGCCCTAGTGACATTGTGTATTTGGGTGTTTCTTCAGTTATGGGTAACCTGTAAACTCGCTCTTAAAAATGATATACATCACTGTCATTAATGACACACACCTTAAAATATTCATTGTGTTTAATAACAGTCTGGGTGTATTGGGTGTATTGCAATACACAATAAAGCGCTATATAAATGCCTCATTCATTCTGTAATTGACATTCCAGTGATAGAAATGTGAATGATGCAAAACAATTTTGAAATAAAATGGCCACTTTTTTGTACAATTTGTCCAAATTATAGCTTGATAGGAAATAAGACACTACAAAAATACTGTTCACAAATGATATTCATCTCAAGAATGTTAACAAGTACAGTGACTTTTGAAAACTTTTATTATAGTGGCAATATTGTTGATTGTGGTGGAAATAGTCATAACCACACCAATATGTAACAATATAAACATTCATGTGAATATTTTTCATGCAATAACTATTGAAAGGGATTGTTTATTTCACCCACTATGATAGGTTATAGTTTATAATGGATTTTCACATTTTAAAAGTAAAACTAAAGGACTGTGACAAGGGTAAACTGCCAAAATCTAAACATAAAAGGCTTGAAAAGTAACAAAAATAAATGGAAGTCTGGTAAAAAGTTTCCTAGATAGGTTTAATGTGACAAAGGTTGAAATTTGTTTTAAGAAACAAAACATAAAAGTAACGGTTGAAGAAACCCATTAATTACTGTAAATAGAAGTGAAAACCCACTTGACTGAATATAGTAATGCCTCTCCAGTTTTAGCCTAGAACTGTCTGTAATCCAGCCACTTGTCGGTTTCTAATGTACTAACAACACCAACAGTATCAGCATCAGCGTCTCTGTGACTCAACGAGTGGGCCGCTCTCCCTATGGTGGGAATGTGAAGAATTTGCCCTTCTGTTTGTGTTTCATTGAGGGCTAAATGAAACCTATGTGACCTCCATCTCATTCATTACACTGCAGTGCACAGGGAGGTTCTCCTCATGAGGACAGCTGCTCTTTTCTGTAACTCTATAGAGCATTTACAGCCATTAACTGTACAGTAACAATTCATTCATAAACTGCATTTGTGTTCAGGCTCTTTAAAAAATCAGTCAAGTTCACAAGAACTAATAACTGAAATGGTCTAGAATCTAGATTATAAGGGTTTAGCCTTAGACTAACTTTTGGGTCAATTTAAAAGTGGAGTATTTTTAAATTTGAATTTGCATGTGTTTGCTTACATAATAGATAATGTTTTGGGCTACAGATCTAATATTATGTTGTGTATCATTTCTCAGGAATGGCCGGTTCACCAAACACACGAATGTCTTACAAAGCCACTGAGGTATCTTCTCCCAACTTGTCACATTTTATCTTTCCTGAAGTAACGAACAGTGATTAAAGCTGGCATAAAATAAAACTTTGCCTGTTTATTTTCTAAATGCATTTAATAGATGATACTGTGAACAGTTCATTCATGCATATGTTACGAATGTAATTTTTAATCAAAATGTCTTAACTTGACCTTCTGGTGAAAATGCCAAAACTTTTCACTTCTGAGTGCAACGCCATGCATTTTTCTTTCAATAATCTGTTACACTTTGATGTACATCACAATATGGAAGAATAGATTTGTCTCTGCTTACATTTAATCACAAATTTAAAGAGACAGTTTAGCTGAAAATGAAAATTCTGTCATACTAACTCATGGCGTTTTAAAAAAGGAGAAAGCTTAAAAATTTTTTTTGATTCTGGTCTTTTGTGAACGGTGACCAAAAAGCGACTGGTATTTTGGTGTACTACCCCTTTAAACAATCACTTCTACTTTCAATATTTACTTCACATTTCTTAATGATATGAAGTAGATCAGTGAAATCTCTGATGTTTCAAGTCAATTTTTTTATAGTGCTTTCACATTTCACAATATACATTGTTTCAAAGCAGCTTTACAGTAAATCATGGTGTTGTTTGTTTATAATATCTTAATATCTTCCTCCCTTGTAGTCATGTTTAGCAGACTGGAGCTGGGAAATAATATAGTTTACATTTTGCGATGATACAAGCTATCGAACAGCTGAGATATGCTATATAGGCTAGTCTACTCTGCAAGTATATATATGCAGATAAAGTTTGACATACAACTTAATATAAAGGTCTGGATGATATTGTTATATTTTGCGATTAAATAAAAAATCGGGTAGTTGAGATTTGCTTTATATATTGCTTTTTATGAGTGTGCTGTCTGCATGGATGCAAATAAAGTTGGATATGATATCCAACTTGATATATGCAGCTATTGATATTAAAATGTACATTTTGTGACATACATTGAGTGTACTGTATGCATGCAGGTAAAGTAAGATGCGCTATATATTCAGTCTTTTTTTATCTGTGTCTACAGGTTGAATCTAACGGTGAAGAGTGGGCTGTGGCACTGTATGACTTCACAGCAGAGACAGAGGAGGATCTGCCCTTCCAGCAGGGAGACAGGATCCTGGTCACTGCTCACATAGATGACGAATGGTGGAGCGGACGGATCAATGGCAGAGAAGGCTTCTTCCCCAAAGCCTTTGTAGAGATTGCTACAGGTGATATTATAAAGTGACTGCAGGCCTCTAGTGGACAGAAGCTGGAAATACACTTTCAGTACTTAAGTTTATATTCACTATGCAGTTTAAATAATTAGCTTTTTAATACTTTGTCTTTTTCTCTGTGCAGGTGGGAGAAAATGGTAATGGAATGCATAAGCAGAGGCAACCTCAGAAGCAGTGTTTTTCTTCTTCTTCTCCTTCTTCTTTTTTGTTTTTGATTAGTTTTCAGTTTAATTGCGTTTGTCTAATATATTTATAAATGTGACGTCATTGTTGATATTCCAAATCCATTGTATCCTAAAAATATATTCATGAACTGCTATGGACTTGTTGTTTGTCTTATATGTACACTCTAAAACAAATCTGTAAAAATAGGGCACAATATATTGTATTATTTTGAAGTAATTTCCGGATTTATTTTTAAAGGTGTTTTACCTGTATTTTGAATTTTGCACTTCATTGCATTGTGTTTTAGGGTTACTGGAAATGTCCATACAATTAATGGATAATGTCCCAGTAATAAGCTGCCAGTACTCTTTCTGTTATTTAATATATTTATTTACACTGACTTACACATTTGCTTGGCTAATATAACATAAAGCGGTTCTCAACTGGGGGACTTAGCAAACTTAATGAAAATGTTTAAATTAATAAGTTATCATGAATCTTAATCTAAAATGCTAAAACACATAAAACATTTTCCTAAATGTTTTTTTCCAACTGTTTTTATTGAAGAACACAGGGGCACAAAAATGGAATATGGAGTGTATGCAGTACACAGGGGCCTATCCGTGGGCGCCATTTAACAGTCAACATTTAACGTCGTAGCTTGAGAGGGCATCAAGTGATTGATGTTTATTTCAGTTCATTTCCGAGTGTTTCTGTCACTCAAAAAATAAAAAGTCGCTGTTGCAACTCCATACTTCAGTACAAACCAATCCTGAACTTTTAACAAAAAGTGATGTTATGATAGTGATCTAATGTCTAAATATAAATCCAGAGCAAAACATGTGAAAAGAACTATATTAGGGAATGGAAACCGTATGGTGGAAACGGCACATGACTTGTATGACCTGCCAAGGATATTCCTCCTCAGACCATCGGTGGTCCACCACCAAACCCGTCATGCTGGATGATGTTAATACTCCCTACGGCATCTCCATACTCTTTCACATCTGTCACATGCTCAACGTGAACCTGCTCTCAGCCGTGAAGAGAATCAGGTACCACTGGTGGGTCTGCCAATTCTGGTGATCTCTGACAAATGCTAATGAAACTGCACAGTGCTGGGCTGTGAGCACAGGTCCCACTATAGGATGTTGGGCCCTCATGCCACCCTTATGGGGGCTTTTTTTGACAGTTTATTCAGAAACATGCTTACCAGTAGTCTGCTGGAGGTCATTTTGGAGAGCTCTGGCAGCGCTCCTCCTGAACACAAAGAAGCAGATATCAGTCCTGCTGCTGGGTTGTTGTCCTTCTACAGCCTTCTACAACTGTGCTGGGAAACACACCAAACCTTGTGACAGCACATATGGATGTGTCATCCTGGAGGAGCTGGACTACCTGTGCAAAATGATTGGGTTGTAGGTAAAGCCTCATATACAGCCAGTAGAATTTAAGTGCGGCCTGTGAAAGAGCATTTCATTGTTTGTGAATCTACTGAGCTAATACTGACGATCTATGTTTTGAGTCATTTTGCTCTGGCAAATATCAAGTCCAGTAGCTGATGAGTTAAAAAAAAGTGAGATTAAACATTTGCTTGCTTGTAAATCAATGCATATTTAATATCTGCATCTGCTAGTCTTACTTAATCACTGGTACTGGCTAGTTGATAACTAATTGATAATTCAAATGTGACCCTGGACTTCAAAACCAGTCATACAGTGGGAAAAAAATTATTTGATCCCCTGCTGATTTTGTATGTTTGCCCACTGACAAAGAAATTATCAGTCTATAATTTTAATGGTAGGTTTATTTGAACAGTGAGAGACAGAATAACAAAAAAAAATTCCAGAAAAACGCATTTCAAAAAAGTTATAAATTGATTTGCATTTTAATGAGTGAAATAAGTCAAGTCAAGTCACCTTTATTTATATAGCGCTTTTAACAATACAGATTGTGTCAAAGCACTTAACAGTATCAAATTGGAGGATAGAGTGTCAGTAATGTATAATGATCAGATTAAACACTCAATTTTCAGTTAAAGGCATTTCATTATTGAATTTAGAGATGTATTTGATCCCCTATCAATCAACAAGATTTCTGACTCCCACGTGTCTTTTATACAGGTAAGGAGCTGAGATTAGGAGCATTCTCTTAAAGGGAGTGCTCCTAATCTCAGTTTGTTACCTGTATAAAAGACACCTGTCCACAGAACCAATCAATCAATCAGATTCCAAACTCTCCACCATGACCGAGACCAAAGAGCTGTCCAAGGATGTCAGGGACAAGATTGTAGACCCACACAAGGCTGGAATGGGCTACAAGACCATCGCCAAGCAGCTTGGTGAGAAGGTGACAACAGTTGGTGTGATTATTCGCAAATGGAAGAAACACAAAATAACTGTCTATCTTCCTCGATATGGGGCTCCATGCAAGATCTCACCTCGTGGAGTTTCAGTGATCATGAGAACGGTGAGGAATCAGCCCAAAACTACACGGGAGGATCTTGTCAATGATCTCAAGGCAGCTGGGACCAAAGTCACCAAGAAAACAATTGGTAAAACACTACGCAGTGAAAGATTGAAATCCTGAAGCGCCCGCAAGGTCCCCCTGCTCAAGAAAGCACATGTACAGCCCGTCTGAAGTTTGCCAATGATTCAGAGGAGAACTGGGTGAAAGTGTTGTGGTCAGATGAGACCAAAATCCAGCTCTTTGGCATCAGCTCAACTCATCGTGTTTGGAGGAGGAATGCTGCCTATGACCCCAAGAACACCATCCCCACCGTCCAACATGGAGGTGGAAACATTATGCTTTGGGGGTGTTTTTCTGCTAAGGGGACAGGACAACTGCACTGCACCAAAGGGACGATGGACAGGGCCAGGGCATTGAAAATGGGTCGTTGATGGGTATTCCAGCTTGATTTTTTGTTGTTATTCTGTCTCTCACTGTTCAAATAAACCTACCATTAAAATTATAGACTGATCATGTCTTTGTCAGTGGACAAACGTAAAAAATCAGCAGGGGATCAAATAATGTTTTTTTCCCACTGTAGCACGGGTATATTTGCAGCAATAGCAAAATAGTAAAAACTATTGATTTTTCTTTTATGCCAAAAATAATTAGGATATTAAGTAAAGATCATGTTCCATGAAGATTCCATGAACTTCATTTGGACAACTTAAAGGCGATTTTCTCAATAGTTGTATCTCAGCCACAGTGTCCAATCCTAACAAACCATACATCTATGGAAAGCTTATTTATTCAGATTATTTAAACAATTTGACCCTTATGACTGGTTTTGTGGTCTAAGGTCACATATACAGGTGCATCTCAATAAATTAGAATGTCGTGGAAAAGTTCATTTATTTCAGTAATTCAACTCAAATTGTGAAACTCGTGTATTAAAAAAATTCAATGCATACAGACTGATGTAGTTTAATTGTGATGATTTTGGCTCACATTTAACAAAAACCCACCAATTCACTATCTCAACAAATTAGAATATGGTGACATGCCAAACAGCTAATCAACTCAAAACACCTGCAGAGGTTTCCTGAGCCTTCAAAATGGTCTCTCAGTTTGGTTCACTAGGCTACACAATCATGGGGAAGACTGCTGATCTGACAGTTGTCCAGAAGACAATCACTGACACCCTTCACAAGGAGGGTAAGCCACAAACATTCATTGCCAAAGAAGCTGGCTGTTCACAGAGTGCTGTATCCAAGCATGTTAACAGAAAGTTGAGTGGAAGGAAAAAGTGTGGAAGAAAAAGATGCACAACCAACCGAGAGAACCGCAGCCTTATGAGGATTGTCAAGCAAAATCGATTCAAGAATTTGGGTGAACTTCACAAGGAATGGACTGAGGCTGGGGTCAAGGCATCAAGAGCCACCACACACAGATGTGTCAAGGAATTTGGCTACAGTTGTCGTATTCCTCTTGTTAAGCCACTCCTGAACCACAGACAACGTCAGAGGCATCTTACCTGAGCTAAGGAGAAGAACTGGACTGTTGCCCAGTGGTCCAAAGTCCTCTTTTCAGATGAGAGCCAGTTTTGTATTTAATTTGGAAACCAAGGTCCTAGAGTCCGGAGGAAGGGTGGAGAAGCTCATAGCCCAAGTTGCTTGAAGTCCAGTGTTAAGGTTCCACAGTCTGTGATGATTTGGGGTGCAATGTCATCTGCTGGTGTTGGTCCATTGTGTTTTTTGAAAACCAAAGTCACTGCACCCGTTTACCAAGAAATTTTGGAGCACTTCATGCTTCCTTCTGCTGACCAGCTTTTTAAAGATGCTGATTTCATTTTCCAGCAGGATTTGGCACCTGCCCACACTGCCAAAAGCACCAAAAGTTGGTTAAATGACCATGGTGTTGGTGTGCTTGACTGGCCAGCAAACTCACCAGAAGAGGAAAATGAGAAACAAGACACCAAAAAATGCAATGAGCTGAAGACCACGGTCAAAGAAACCTGGGCTTCCAGACCACTTCAGCAGTGCCACAAACTGATCACCTCCATGCCACGCCAAATTGAGGCAGTAATTAAAGCAAAAGGAGCCCCCATCAAGTATTGAGTAAATATACAGTAAATTAACATACTTTCCAGAAGGCCAACAATTCACTAAAAATTCACTTCTCTTGGTTGAGAATATGATTCATAAAATTGACTGGATTCATTTAATTAAAGTCAAGAGAATCATTTATGGTGAAGACGTACAGTTTTGGATCATGGAAATAGGTGCCATCAATTTTGCAAGTGATGGTTACCTGCTCTAAACACCATGAAAAACACTCATATGATATATTTATCCTTAGAAATGGTCAGTTTTCTATTTTGGAAAAAATAAGAAAAATAGGGGCAATACAATGGCAACCATTTTTTTTCCAATACTCTTTTCTTTTATTCCCATACTTGCCCAAAAAGTTCCAAAACCGATTGTAAAGTGATTTTTCTGACTGGGAGATATAAAAACATAAACATGATGTTCAGCAGGTTTGATGTGACATATACTAAAAAACAACAGTACACAAAGACTCAAATTTACATGTTTATTGACACCAGCTTTTTGTGTTGGGAGTTTTAGACAGACTCCTGGATGGGGGGCTCATATCCATCAGCTCTCTCCACCTTGGCCCCAGTGTCACCCTCTGCAGGTTTTGCAGCAGCACTGCTGGTTCCACCCTCACCGTGCAGCTCCATCAGCTTACCAACTGTACAATAGAAATTCAGAAATACATTAGCTCTCTAACAAGTAATATTGTCTAATAAGCAAGCTCAAATTTTTGGTTGGAAGATTTGTTAAATGGCTTAGGAATTAAAAAAAAAATTGTTACTTCGATACATATTTAAGTTTAAAAGAGGAAGCATCACTTGATAACAGCAAAACTTCTCTCGTGTCCAAAGATCATGGGTTGCACTAAATAAACGCTCTTAAATGTCAATGCTTGGAACCCTGGCCATGAAAGTGCTATCATCTTGCCCAAAAAAACCTAACCTTTGTCAATCATGAGCATAAATAAGTCAAAACAAGCATGTTCATCACACATTTCAACTTACGCTCAAATTTGGGCTTTTTCAGCATCTTAACCTTCCTGACATAGACATCATGTAGAGGGTAGATGGACTGGCAGGCCTTTTCAATGTCCTTGCCTACACTGTCAGGAATCCTACAGAACAAAAGAGAAGACCATTTATTACTCACAACTGCATAATGGTTATAGATCAAGAGTGCCAACAAAGTTTTCAGGTTAAAACCCGGGTAAAGAAAGTTGTAAGAGCTACTACTCAATCAACATTACTCAAAATCTACAACATTCAAGAGTTATGTTAATGACACTGTATTCATGAGTTACAATGTATAAAAAGTGCTTCAATGACTCTTTACAACAGCCAACAACAACCAGTATTTCAACCACACTCTTAGCCCAATACCATGTCCACCTTCCTGCAAAGTTTAATTCAAATCACAATTCAATTCACCAATAACTGTCCAGTAATTCTGAACTATGCAGGAAGGTGGACCTCCAGGAGCAGAGCCTGACTCCTCAGATTTAACACATGTGTAATGCCATGGATTAGGGGAGAACTTCATACGTACAGTTTGTTCACCACCTCCTTGAGGTCATTGGTCTGGACCTCACGGGTCATGATTTCCATCATCTTCTTGCGGATCTGACGGACCTGCTGGTGCTGAGCATAGGAAGTCTTTCTGATCTGGTTGGTGCGCTTCTTGGTGAAGCCCACGCAGAACAGGCGGAGAAGATAGCCATCAGTGGTCTTCACATCAACGTGGGCCTCAATCATTGTCTAATGGGAAAGAACGCAGTCCATTAGCATGTTAGAACACAGCCTGCACAAACAGCAACTCAAAAATAGCTACAGTAATAGAACTTTTTCAATTAGACAAATAGAAAGGAATAGAAATCTCTTAGGTTTCTTGTAGTATTTGTATTGAAGACTAACCAAAGTCTTATGGGTTTGAAACGACATGAAGGTAATTAAATGACAAGATTATTTTATGGCTAAACTCTCATTAATCAGAAAACTTTCAGGATGTAAAATGAAGAAACTTGCAGTACTATCTTAAGACGCGTCCCAAACTAAAATACCAAAACAACACAGCTGTTAAAATTTTACATTACAACAATACAAGAAGGGTGGTCACACCAGACTTTGGGCATGCAAAAGTCTTCAGACACCACAACGATCATGATGCAATGTCATGCACAGTGAAGTCGTTTTTAATTTCTCAACATAAAAATCCAAAATGCTATGCTGCAAACCTGCAGCTTTAACGATTGTGTCTTTGCTTTTGTGTCTCTGTGTTTCCAGTCTTCAGCATTTGCATGCATATGAATGAAATTGAATGGAATGAGAAATGTAATGTGAACGCCACTTAAAGGGCTACAACAATTTTTACTTAACAGCAAGGCTTTTCTTTAAATGGCACGCACCCTCTACAACCTAAACTAAAGCACACACTGAGTAAAGGTCACGTGTTGCAACTTTGATTTACCTGCCACTTCTTGACCATGGAGCACATCTTGTCGCGGGTGAGGTCCATGCCGTGGAAGTTGGTAAGGCAGTTCTTGCCCTGCACGTCTTCTGTGACCAGCTTGAACTTGCGGAAGGCCACCTCATCGTTCTGCAGATCAGCCAGACTGACTTCGAACACACGTCCCTTCAGACCATCAGAGGCAATTCCTAGTTTACGAAGACACGGTGTCAAATTTACTGCGGTTTGTAGGGCTATGATTTCATGGATTTCATGGGAATGTCAGGTGATCTCACAACAGTAATCACAGTTTTCATCTGGGACCGAAATTACTGTCATCATGTATTCCCACTGCAATACGGCACTGATTCGCATCAAACAATTGGGACACATGGCTCTTATTGTACAGCAAGATCTGCCCTTTCCCAGCAGGGTTAACAATTCATAATAAATCTGTGTGGAAACACACAGACACCGTGGACATAAAAAGCACTTACTGGTTCCCTGAGTCCTGGTGACCAAGGTCTTGCCCAGGTTGCGGATGTTGAACATGGCTGGTGCTTTGACATCATACCAATCCTTCTTGGAGAATGGATCCACGCTGCAAAAGAAAACAAGCATGTGATTTAAACACGTTTGAGAGAAGGGCATATGTCGCAATGAAGCCACATTTTCACAATTCAAATACGGACACGGCTTATATATATTTTGGCTGTATTATCTAAAATACGAGAAAGCACTAGTCAAGTCACCTTTATTTCTATAGCGCTTTTAACACTAAAATAACTTTGAGCTTTCAACACATGTGTTCCGGCGAGTCTTAAGTCAGTAAAGTATCCTTGCAAACTAGCTAGCGCTCCCGGGGACATATTACGTTAGCGTTATCAGTTTGCCATGCCCATTTTTGGCTGAAAACGGGTACTTTATGAAATTTGTAGGACTAGTGCATTAGAAAACAGTACAGGACCTTACAAGTTCTGAGCTAAAGTTGTCAGAACACACAGCACAGGCCATGAATGAGCCAGTCAGGCTAGGACCGCTACACACAATCTTTAATATATCGATCACATCCTTCATCTACACACACAAATTACCCTCCACAATGGTTTATAACAGTGTAACAACACAGTCGAATAATTCATTTGTGACTTACATCTTCTTTTTGGCACCTTTTTTGCCACCTTTGGTCAGCCTCTTATTCTTGCCGACTGCCATGTTGAACACAGGGAGTGAAAGAGGAGGAAATGAGGAAATACCGCGAGAATTAAAGCGACAGCGAGAAAAGACATATCTCGCGGGATTTCGTTGGCCTCGCTGTAACGCACAAGTGCGCCATCTAGTGTTTACATCAAGTTACAACCAGCCACAATATTTTAGAATCATATTTACCTTTTTAATGATTCCTAATCTGCAAAACAATTATTTATATAGAATTGCTTGCCAATGTAATGGGCGAAAAATAGGAACTTTATTCATATAGGCCTACTATGTATACAAGTAGCCTATAAATAGGCTATAAATTGTTTATTGCATCAATTATAGTTACAGTGTCTTAAGTCTAATTACATTCATCAAACATGAAACCCCTCATGACAACATTCCACTCTATTAAACCTATAATAAATTGTATAGATAGGTTCATGGTAAATTCAGTCAGGGTGTCTTAGAGGACCCTATCATTTAATATGTTCAGTCAAGTTTCTGTCTCAATCATAAAACGAAATTGAAATAAACACTGAAATGACAGAAAATTGCAAATCTCAAGTAGCTAAATAAATGGTTCAGTAAATTAATTACTAACATTCCATCCTCTTGCCCTGTTATTCTTATTATTAAATAATAATAATAATAATAATAATTGTTTTATTATGATTATTATTATGCTATTAAAATTATCATATTGCATTCCTTATTGTTTCCAAAGGCAAAACAGCAGATGAATATCATAGTTATTTAAAAACATTATCTTTCACACTGTTCTTTAGAATCTTAAGGATCAAAAGCTCACACTTCACTCACTCACAATAGCTGCATAATCAAAAATGACATTATGCATTAGCACAGGGTTTTTATTTGCTCTGTATCGGCTTCTTTAAATAGCTGCCACAAACACTAGTCTGTCCTGTTATGTACTTTGGAAAGAAAACATTTGGAAAGAGGGTAAAGAAGGATTTTTCTGTCAATTTATTTCTGAAATGAATGCTTGTGAATTAATTTATTTATGCATCTGTGTGATGGTTTTTAGGATGTTAGTATAAAGTTCAGTGTCTGTGTGACAAATTGTTCTTTGTTGCTACAGAGTCTAGACCTTTAATTCTGTGGCCCTGAGGGACTGTATATAGAGTCAACAAAGTCAATGTGCTGCTGACTCCTTGGCAACGACTCAAAGGGGCCATGAAACCACACTTTGAATATAATGAGAGACAGTGAGCACATTTATTCTTGAAGCTAGTTAAAAAAAAATCCTTAATATTCAAGACTTCTGGACTTCTATGGTCTGTCTTAAATATTACAGTTTACATAGATATAACTCTTTCTTTGTACGTTAAAATCTGAACACTTGAATCTAAATTATCACAAGTCTGAAGATAGGTGAAATAACTGATTCTTTAAAGTCACAATGACAAAGAAGTAGCAGCTTTTCTTGAGATGCACATCTGAATGTAGTGGATTATCAAAACAGAAAAAAATGCAGTGAGGTGACTCGGTTTATTGGATTTTGAGTTGTGGGCATTGCACTCAAAATTAATGCCAGCTTGCAGTTAGTTGATTGTGGATGGATGGGGTTTAAGCAGACTAAGTGATTAGAGAAATCAGGCATATACATCACCAGCGATAAGTCTGTTGCTTTTATTGAAAGATCACGTTATGACTTTGTGATTTAAAAAATTACAAAAAAAAAAAAAGAAACGTGGCTGAATCATCAATAAGATCTACAATATTCATTAAATATAAAGGGTGATTTTTTTATTTTTTTATTTCATGCACACTTCAGTGGATAGTTGACACAATATATATATATATATATATATATATATATATATATATATACACACAGTATCTCACAGAAGTGAGTACACCCCTCACATTACTGTAAATTTGCTGTCCCCTCAAAATAACTCAACACACAGACATTAATGGCTAAACCGCTGGCCACAAAAGTGAGTACACCCTTCTCGCTTCAAGTGTACTCACTTCTGTGAGATACTGTGTATATATATATATATATATACTTTTATTGTATGGAAAAATAAATAAACAAACACTTTTTTTGTGTTCAACAGAATAAACAAAGTCATGGTTAGAATGACATGAGATTGAGTAAATGATGACAGAATTTTTCATTTGTAAGTGGCAGGAAGAAGAAATCATGTGGTCTCAGTCTCTATAAGAATGGGCAGTCTACATATTACTTAATATTTACATTTATGCATTTGGCAGACACTTTTATTCAAAGCAACCTACTCTGCATTAAAGGTACACATAATAATAATAATAATAATAAATATTATTATTATCATCATTATTACTTTAATAATAATAATTGAATTAGTGCTACAGGAAGGCTGATATCTGTATTTATGCACAGCTGCAGGTTCTCTGTTCTTCCCGAAATTGTCTTGACATGTTCTTTTCATGCTTTATTCTTTTTTATTTGTTAATAGTTTGACAGACCAAGTGCAGAAAACATAAGAAAATACATAGTGCACAATGCACATTACAAATATTAATATAAATAATGACAACACATTCTTTAGCCTAATAGGCTACAGTAGTTTGATACAACACTGATACTTAAGGCACCACGCAACCCACGTAGTTTCGTGGGCCCCCGGAACGCGATTTCTACCGAGGGGGGCTCCCCTGGAACGCTTGCTTAAGGGCTCCAAATCTCAAAACACGCCTCTGCTTTGCTGTTAATAAGTTAAATCTTAGTGCAAACCACGTTTCTAATGGAAATTATGTCTCCATGTGACAAATGCATTATCTTGAACCACCAACACCACAACAGAGCGTCCCTGACACAAGATCCCCAGTATGAAGTGTCACTCTGTCCTAACAGGTTCTCTCTGTAGTCTAGCACCTGACACACCTGAGCCCCCCCTTCTTGTCTCTCTCAGCGCACTGCGCATGCGCAGCTCTCTCTCACGCAGCTCTACTGTCATGGCGGAGACGGAGCGGAGTAGGAGCTGATTCAGGAAGAGATGGCGCTGTAAAGTGGGTTACCACTGAAACTTCACTCCAACAGTTCCCACAGGGACCACGAGGATTGTCTTCTCTTTGGAGGGACCACTGAGAGCTGATGTCGGACGTTCCTTGCCTTATATTTTGTAGTTTTTTGCGTCTTGTTCTTATCGGTGCGTCTACCTGCGCGGAATCTCTTCAGCATCGCTGTTTCCTGTTTGACACTCGCACACACTTCAGTGACATTGTTATTTAGATATCTTTCCTTTATCAGACCGGCGGAGATTTACAAGTATTGTGTTTCTTATCTGGGCTCAGCACAGCGCGATTTCGTCCTCATTTGGACAAGTTTATAGCTGTTTTTCCTCTCTACAGCAGAACAATTCCTGTCAGTCAGGTGTAGTGACATCAACTGATACTTCCCGCCGAAAGCACGAGAAACTAACGGATAATCTGGCCGTGAATGGAGACCAGGTTCTGTTCTTCGCCTCTGTCAACTTAACGAGAGCGATATTTACCGTACATTTCTCCATAGTTTAACTCGGCTGTAGGGTCAAACAGGTGTCGCACCTGTTCCCCTCTCACCTGACTCCGTCATGGCGAGCGCAGGTGACAGCGCTGGCGGGATCCCCGTCAGAGGAATCCGCATGAAGTTCGCCGTGCTGGCGGGGCTCCTGGAGGCTGGTGAAGTCTCCAATCGGGACATTGTGGAGACGATCTTCAATCTGGTAAGCTGATTAAAGCCTTTAAATAGAGATCTGAAGACACCGTGGCTGGACAAGACCAGACTCTAGACTCTAGCTGTTACTCTGTAAGCTTTTAGGTTACATTTGTACGGCAGAAAGTCTGCTGCTTGGCTGCAATCCCATATGGTTGATGTATGTAGTGCCATTGTGTCCTTGATCAAGACACTAATGTCAGCTCACTGAACCTGTAGTAAGCGGCATGTTAGTCAACGTGGAAGGAAGCAGCTGTCATATAAATTGATGCGACTGTAAAGAAAGGCAATGCACACTTTCAGAAAATAAGATACCTTTATTAGGGTACAGCAGCTTGTCACTGGGGTATGATTACAAATTTGCTGAAAACCCTGTTGTACACGATCTTCCACATGCTGTTTGCCCTGTGATTGATAGTCTATTCTTTTTAGCAAGTAAAAAGCCTTTTAGTACAATTTTAAAAGCATCCCCCGTCAAGTCATCATGGTACATACAATAGCTTGCCATGTTTATAGCCTATCTTTTGCCACCCACAATAAAAACAACAGCCCTTTGATCATAAAACTAAGCATAAAAGATAATTTTACGAAGACATTTTATTCATAGAAATATTGTGACAATTTATATTTATATGCGTTTAAGCATTGTAAGTAGTATGTTATCCTATTTATAAAAATCTCAATCATATTAGAATTGTGTATATATATATATATTTATTTATTTATTTATTTATTTTTTCTCTCCTCAAGCTCCATATTCTCACTGTACTATAAACCATAAAAGCCTAATGCATAAAATGTGATACATAAAATAAAACATGTATGCAAAAGTATTTTCTTTTTGTCTAAACAGTTCAGTAGTCAAGTCAGTTAACAGTTTTTGAGTATTATTTCATGTCAGCCTTTACAGGGTTACAGAAACATTTTTGTACCTTATTTACCCCTGAAAGCTTCATAGTACCTTAAAGGTACATATTACTACTAATATGTACCTTTTAGGGACAGATAAGCTACAAAGTCGGAAAGTACTGCCCAAGTGACAAGCTGTTGTACCCCTAAAGGTGTAGTTAATGCACACTTTGTCTGACAGCGTTGGCTATTTAAGTACCTGCTTTATAGCATGGACTTTTATACAGCCAATATACAGTTAGATTTTTTCATACAGTAAAAAATCTAACTGTCTATCTTAAGCAAAGGCATGGGATGATTCTGTAAAACTCAGTGTTGTACTGTGCATTTGAAAAGGCATTTATTAAGGGACTGTTTTCTGCTGCATTAGTCTATGCTGTGTTTCTAGCCATGTGGTGGTGGTTTAAAGGTTGATCAACCTGTTTCTAAGTGCACTGCTTGTTTTAGATCATTTTCTCCCTGCTCCTGTCATTGCACAGTTATTATGTGAAGCTATTATCCATTAATCCATGATGAAGGATTACAGGGTGTGAGGAAGAAACCTGGGTTGATTTTTCAGCAGTGACCTAATGTTCACCCTCCGTGAAATAATGTCAGTGCTCTGTCAGCTTTAAACTCATCTTGCAGTTTCCGTTGAGTATGTATGGTACAAAATCAAATAGAGAGCAGAATGTCTCCCGTAGCTCTTATTGGCAGTCAGAGTTCACAGATCACTTCAGCACAGCTCCATGATGTAATAACAGCTCTTTTCTGTTGACCAGACCCAGACACGAGGAAGTCAGTAGCACTTTCTGGAAATTGCACTCTTTTTTTTTCCCCCTCCTCCCACGTCCACAAGCGAAGATGAAAGCCCCTGTTATACATTAGCTGAGTTTCAAGCATGAGTGAGGGGTCTGTATGTGACCCACATTGTAGCTGAAACTGATTGGGAGAGATTTGCTTTGCAGGTCCTGTAGTGTTGTGAAATGACATTGAAGAATGAATGAATGAAAGGAAGAAGGAAGTAAGAAACGTGCTGCAACAATGCGCTCTACTCTTTTGCTGATGTAACACAGCTGAGAGGCAGAAGGCATGCTAGATATCATAGGTGACGTAGCCTACATGCAGTTATGTTGCTCAGTCCTTGCCTCTAATATAGGGCTTTATAATTGAATGCAGTGCCCTTAAAGGGATAATTCACTTATAGTGCAAAATGAAAATTCTGTCATCATTTACTCACCCTTATGTTATTCCAAATCAGAATGAATTTTTAAATGTTTAGAAGAATTTATGCTCATGTTCGTGAACTGACAGGCCCCAAAAAGGGCAAAAAACACCATAAGACCATCATAAACATATATATTCCATGTCTTCTGAAGCCATATATTATAGCTTTTTATGGGGAAAAGACTGGTATTTAAGCCATGAAAATTAAATCTCGAATGACAGTTTAAAAGGGTAATATCTTGAGCAATCAAATATTCTTTCATTCGTTTGCAAAGAGCTTGATATATTAGGACTGTAACTCTTTGTTTTAGTTTTCAAAACTTGACATCATGAATAGAACGATGAAATACAATTACATAAAATGATCCATCATTGCAGCTTTGTGATGTCACAGTTGTGCGGGGAGAAATGTAACAGCACGTAAGGGCCGAGGTTTATTCACTGAAGTTTATTTTTAACAAGGTCTGATCCCTTCACATCTGTCACATCTGTGTGTGGCTGTTTATAAAGTATGTGGGAGTTAAAAATTATTTGATATTGCAGCAAACTGGTGTGAGAGAGCACCTTAGGACATCACTCAGCGCTGATGCTCAGTTCACATGGAAAGGGGGATTTTTTTTTGAAGCTGCAGCAACACAAAATGGACTCTTTAATTTTAAGAATTAGAGCGAGGGCAAGATATGACCTGTTTAACCTGTTAACCTGATGTATGTTCCTCTGTCGACCAAATAAAACTAGGTCTTTGATTCATCTCCATTTTTAAAATTGTGTATTAGAGCATGAAAGCAAAATAATGGTTTCTGCCAGCTTTGTTCGATTTGCTGTTTGAGATGTCCAGCACATAGATTGAAGCACAGTGAAATACAGCATTACTTACAGCTCAGAGATAGATTCGTCATGCTGTCAGAATGCACCCATTTAATGTTAGTCACTATGAAGAATTTCAAGGGATTAAGAGGGGTTTTGGCAAGAGAAGGCCAGCGTGTGGAAGAATTGAGTGCTGATTGACTACATCATGCAAGAGTGCAATAGGTGATTATAAATAAACTAACACTGTCCTCAAACTGTAGTATAAGGGAGAAGTAGCATCTACAGTATGAATGAGTGGTGCGCAGGAACTAACAGAGTTGTGGCCATTTTACAATTCAGTCAAACAGTAACACTTCAGTTTTTTTTTTTGTGTTACTGGTTTTGCATGAACATGTCACAGAGCACTCTAGAGCACAATAGACAAGGTCTGGAAGTAAAAACTCCATTCATTTTCTCTATAGGGAAATCGATTAACTGATAAACCTTTGAAGACATACCTGTTGTGAGCTCCAAGGTTGTTAATTGATTGTATATGCTTTTGTTGAACCTATTTGTTTGCATGCATTCAACTTATTTTTAAAATAATTGTTAATTAGTAGAATTTGAAAAACTACATAAGCCATGATGCTGTACAGAAAAGTTCACCGATCAGAAAGCAAAGCATGCCAAAAGAGATATTTAGCTTCGCCCATTCTCATGAAGCACAGCAAATGATGTAATCGAAGTGGTAGTATATAAATGCATATTTTGCAGTGCATTTGCTTCTATAGATTCAAGCAACAAATTTAAATTTGTATCTATACATTTTTAAATGTGATTAATGTCATTTGCAATGCTTCATGGGACTATAGTTTTTGGTCTCACTAAAGCCATTAAGTACACAATCTTGTACCTTTGTCTTTTTGTCCAGTTTTTCAACTTTTTTGCTTCAAAGTTTGTAATGTTGTGATTCTCCTTGTAGGTGGTTGGCTTGGTTCATAGCTTATAATGCTTTAACAAGGGACTTTTTAAGAATCGCTATGAGAAAAATACTTCCAGAACCAAAAATGGGCAGGCATTAATGCACTGTATCTGTCTAATTTGCTTTCTCTGCTATTCATTTACAGTTGTTTGAGACTCAGATTAGAGATCACTGCCTGATTCATCTCCTTCAACAGAAAAAAAAAAGTACAAAGCAAAGAGCAGCGCTCTTGTTTTGACAATATGTCATTTGTAAATCTGCACGAGGTTTATTAAAGCATAACTGTGTCCTTGCCTCATTAAAACCCACTTATTCTTGTTCAAACACACTCTAGAAGCTCATTGAAACCACATCATCTCTTGTGCCTCCATCAGGCTCTGGGGACTCGGGGTGGATTGGTAGCTCAGCACCTGGGTTAGCCTGAGGTGAGGGCTACACAAACAAGCATGTGACCTGTCTTTGTTACCATGGAAACAATGAGAGTAGGTGACCAGCCTGCTCTCACCTGTCCGTACAGGTCTTGACTTGTAGTAAGTGATTCCCAATTCAGGCTTGTTTACTGTGCTATCATAATATTCTGTGGTACTAGACAGTGAATTGGAGTTCATCTGAAAGTGTGAAAACCAGTGGTATCATGATGCTTGAATTACTTTAAAATATAGTTTAATAAAATATTAAGTAAAATTGTTGATTTTTTGTGGAAATTAATAGTTTAGATTAATCGATTAATCAATAAATTAGTCAATAGATTAATCGATTAATCAATAAATTAGTCAATAGATTAATCGATTAATCAATAAATTAGTCAATAGATTAATCGATTAATCAATAAATTAGTCAATAGATTAATCGATTAATCAATAAATTAGTCAATAGATTAATCGATTAATCAATAAATTAGTCAATAGATTAATCGATTAATCAATAAATTAGTCAATAGATTAATCGATTAATCAATAAATTAGTCAATAGATTAATCGAAATAAAAATCGTTAGTGGCAGCCCTAGTTTTGTTTTGATTAAAAGATAGCATTACACATCAGCGAAAACCTAAGAATTCACAAAATCTTTTACAATAGTGCTCTCATTATGATGTTATGTATATGACAGAAGTTATTAAAGGGGACATATGACGCGATTAAGTTTTCCTTTCTCTTTGGAGTGTTACAAGCTGTTTGTGCATAGATAAGAGCCCTGAAGTTGCAAAGACTAAAGTCACAAAACCAAAGAGATATTTAGCTTCGCCCATTCTCATGAAGCACAGCAAATGATGTAATCAAGTGGTAGTATATAAATGCATATTTTGCAGTGCATTTGCTTCTATAGATTCAAGCAACAAATTTAAATTTGTATCTATACATTTTAAATGTGATTAATGTCATTTGCAATGCTTCATGGGACTATAGTTTTTGGTCTCACTAAAGCCATTAAGTACACAATCTTGTACCTTTGTCTTTTTGTCCAGTTTTTCAACTTTTTTGCTTCAAAGTTTGTAATGTTGTGATTCTCCTTGTAGGTGGTTGGCTTGGTTCATAGCTTATAATGCTTTAACAAGGGACTTTTTAAGAATCGCTATGAGAAAAATACTTCCAGAACCAAAAATGGGCAGGCATTAATGCACTGTATCTGTCTAATTTGCTTTCTCTGCTATTCATTTACAGTTGTTTGAGACTCAGATTAGAGATCACTGCCTGATTCATCTCCTTCAACAGAAAAAAAAAAGTACAAAGCAAAGAGCAGCGCTCTTGTTTTGACAATATGTCATTTGTAAATCTGCATGAGGTTTATTAAAGCATAACTGTGTCCTTGCCTCATTAAAACCCACTTATTCTTGTTCAAACACACTCTAGAAGCTCATTGAAACCACATCATCTCTTGTGCCTCCATCAGGCTCTGGGGACTCGGGGTGGATTGGTAGCTCAGCACCTGGGTTAGCCTGAGGTGAGGGCTACACAAACAAGCATGTGACCTGTCTTTGTTACCATGGAAACAATGAGAGTAGGTGACCAGCCTGCTCTCACCTGTCCGTACAGGTCTTGACTTGTAGTAAGTGATTCCCAATTCAGGCTTGTTTACTGTGCTATCATAATATTCTGTGGTACTAGACAGTGAATTGGAGTTCATCTGAAAGTGTGAAAACCAGTGGTATCATGATGCTTGAATTACTTTAAAATTATACACAGGCTAAATGCTAATGTTTAATGTTTTATTCACTTATTATTATCATTAATGATTAACTAATTTTATTTACTAATAGTTAAATAAAAAAGATACGTAGTTCCAATTGTTTTTACTATGATATTGAAATTGGTTGCGAGAACAGTGATATTTTTCTGGTGTTGGTACAGACTGCTGAAATGTTGTTATCTTGACACAGTCGGCCTTCTCATATTGGATTGGATGGATTCATTTGTCTGTTGCGCCCTCTCTGGCTCATTTGTTTATTTTATCCAAGAACAACACATCCCTCTCTGTTTTCTAATGAATATTTTATCAATCCTCCTTGGATTTGGTTACCTCAGCAGATATAGATGCAGAAGCTTGTAACTTAAAACCACCTTCATCTGAATGTTGGGTGCTGGTAGGAGTAGCGCTTTTAAGGTTTCTGTAATGGTGAGGCTCCTCTAATGGGACTTGGATTAATGGAGCTGGCCTCAGATCAGTCAGGCTGTCTTTCAAGGCTGTGGTTCTTTTAAATCGAGGTTGTTATGTTGTTTTTCACTGCAGGCTCCGTATGGAGGGAATCTCACCACTTTGATTATGTTTTTTCAATTTTTTTCTCATACATGGGTTTTAAAGATAGAAAGGATTCTTTTTGGTGGGGTATCAGTAATGAAATGAGGTTTTGCAAAGTGGGGTGTATTTGCAAAAATATGACGTCATCGCGGTGTTGGCGGAAGTTCGCTTTGAGTGCACGCGACGTCTTTTCGCTTGGCGGTGTGCACAACTATTTTTGTAACTTTCTGTGCAGCTCCGCTTCCGAAGATATACGATTCTGTGCGATTCTATCCAAACGTGCACGTCTGTGCCGGCATTTGTGTGAAACAGAAGCAGTTTAATGTGAAGTTCAAACTCCACCAGTTGCAACTTTTAACGCTTTGAGGGAAAACAGTGCTTAGTTTTTTATTGCATAGTTTGTCCAAGGTTTTTTAATTAAAGTGCGTTTTATTTTTATTGTATAAAAATTTAATTAGAATTAATGTAGACACTATTTATACACTATTTTCTTAAAGTTGTCTTGTGTTTGATGCGAAATAAACCCAAAAGCTTAAGATTATTTTAAGAAATATTTTAAGAAATAAATATTTATTTTAGAAATTGTTAATTCAACTCATTCATCACACGAGAAGTCTTGTGCTCTTGCAAATGACAACTTCCCACCGGTGATTCCCGATGGTTTTAGAGGACAATTACTCCTTGTTGGCCCCTGTCGTTTCAAAGAATAGTACAACGGCGAATGCGACAAGTATAAAAGCCTTGTCCGTTTGGGAAGGTGTGCGTGCAGACAGCGGAGGCTTGCAAAGCGGAGCCAGGCGAAAGTATAAATCCCGCTTTACATCACATATATCACCTTCACTCAGTACACTTCTAAAAAAAAAATATCTTTTTCTGTCAGTTTTTTCAACTATCAGATGTATAAAACATTTTTGGTGGGTTGCCTGACTGATCATTTATTCACATATATGAGATATCGCAATTCAGCCAAAAAATACCAAAATATGATTTTTTTGGCCATATCACCCAGCCCTAAAAAATCTAGTTAAACTAGTTAGATTCACCATGATCTGTCACTGATAAAAGAGCACAAGCACACAGAGCTTTTTGCACAACTTATGTTTAACGTTTCTGCTGTGTGTTAAAAGCTTTCTGCTAAAGCAAATGTGGTAGGAATCATCTGAATCATAATTCCCACAATGTCCTACAGAATGATGCAGAATGGACACATGGGTAATGCCCGGATTTATGAGTCTTGGTGCAGAGTATATGCAGTTATAGTTATGTGTGTAATAATCATAGATAATGCATAAACATTGCAGATATAGCATCTTCTACATAGGTTTTCATGCCATCAGTGATCAAGTTCACTAAATGCTGCACCCACACAAACCAAACTCCATCTTTGGCCTTTGGTTTTATAGTGTGTCTCAAAACTATTTCAATGATCCAAAAGATTTTAGTGTTTTTTTTAAGGAGGCTGCCTACACTCACCTCACCACTGTTAGGGAAAAAAGTTGTAAGGAGTAAAGAGTGAACTAAAGCTCTACAAAATCATGTCAGGAGTGCTCTGAACAGAGACTGAATAGGCTGGTGGGTTTTCTGTTGCTGTGGAGGTGGATGGAGGTGTCTGCTTTCTGCTTGCCTTTCCAGTCTTTTCCATTATATGGCCAGTGGTGGATCAGATACTGCAGTCTTAGAGCTCCAACCTCATTGTGTACTGACAAACACGCACCGCTCTGAGGATTGAGTGTCCATCAACTGCTTGTGTTTTCTGTTTTCTGCTTGACTAAAGAATGTTTGTATATGTGACAGAGTGTGTGTGTCTGTGTCTTATTGCACTATACAGAAATGAGTTCTTACTTTAATGCACAATGAAAAGCCTTTGCAGATAGTAGGCACTAACCTTTCTTTTCTCAGCAGAATTTATCTCACTAATACAGAGTTCCTCAACCTGCTAGAAGTCAACTCAGTGGTACTTTAAAGCACAGTAAAAAAACAATAGCAGTGAGTTCATTCTGTTTGCTTGATTAGCTTTTTCCAACCACAAACCTATTTCTTTATACTGTATATGCATTATTGTGCAGTAGGCTTGGGCGGTTTCCAAATTTTGATACCGTCAAACCTCCTCCCTATTTTACCTCGGTATACGGTATTACCGTGAATAATAAAAACATTATGACATAAGGCTCAGACGGTGTCACCAAACTGTTGGCTTGTGCCTAAACCGTTCAGAAACTGAATACCAAACACTAATACTGAAACAATAACATGCACAACAATATTAACAACTTTTATTAGCAACAAATAGCAGTTTAGAAAAAAGTGCAAATACAACAGTCAAACAGAATTAAATTAACATAAACATCCATATTATAAAAAGTATTGCAAAGCGGCTGTCGGTGGACCTAGATGTTGTTGGTCCTGCATCGAGGCGTTGAAACTGTTGCACCAACCTGATCTCACAGAATTCCGTGTAATGTTCACGGACTTAATTAACCTCCGAATCTGTGGTGGCATCACGGAATCGCCGAAAATTCCGTGCTGGGCTCACAGAAGGCACCAGCCGTGGTCCATGCACGGATTCACTGGTTCAACACCAGCGCTGCATCGGACCACGTAAAAAGAGTGACTCCGATGCAGTTATACTTTCACTGGAGTACCTGACCCCACCCCTACCCTAAACCTACCCAGTTCTGAACAATAATGATGACGATAAATTTCCCAGTATCGCGTCGGCATGTTGATGCTAAGGGTTTCCGTGCGTGGAGCACGGATGGTGCCTGTCACTGACTTACATTGGTATCACTTCTGTGAGTCCATTACGGAATTTTTTCTGTGAGCCCATCACGGAATTTTCGGCGATTCCGTGATGCCACCACAGATTCGGAGGTTAATTAAGTCCGTGAACATTACACGGAATTCTGTGAGATCATGTTGGTTGCACTGAGTGAACTCGGGTCCATCCTCGCAGCAGTGTGAGTGGATGGTGGTTTCGTATATGCGACCTTAGGTTCGAGGTATTTCCATCTCTCGCGGTCACCTTTTTGTTGCACAATTTGCAAATTGCCTCGTCCGTATTTACCGCCTCTCCCTTCTCGTTCGGTCGAAACCCGAAATACTGCCAAACTGCAGAAGTTGTGTTCTTTTCGAGACCAGGTCACTTGGTGCGCGACTCGCCATCTTTCCCCTCTCTCTCTTTCTCCTCCACGCTGTCACGTGATGACAACCAAGCATACGCATTTTAGGCATTAAATAAATTATATTTAATATATATCCTCGTCTCCTATATAAGTGCATTGTTTTTTATGACGGTATAACGGTATTGAAACTGATACCGTTGCTATTTTTAGATCCCGCGGTATACCATATTACCGTATTACCGCCCAAGCCTATTGTGCAGTTATATTAACCTAACAGAAAAAATGCAGCCTGTGGGGCAAGGTTAAAAAAAATAATTCTGCTATATTGATCTACAATAGAGCTTTTCGGCTGACGACTTATTCCGAGTTCACACTGCACGATTTTAGCCCGGTTTTTCACTTGCCGACAGTTTTGATAAATCGCCGACAAATGCTCGACATCGGAGGCAAATTTCGTTCACGCGAGTGACAATCGCGCAGTGTGAATTACCAAAGACGCAATCTGAGAGAATCGCCGACACGTCGCCGACGCCCGTGAAATATTTGGCATGCTAAATATCTGGAGCTGTCGGCGATTCACAATCACGCTGTGTGCAATGATTTCTGATTGAAAACTACATCGCGATGACCTTCAGCCAATGAGAGACAAAGATACAGGGCAGAGGGAAGTTCGGTGAGGAGTTATAGACCATATCAGTATTTTAATATGTACAATAATGTCATACAGAAACAAGCACAAACGCTTGACCAGCCAACAGTTACTGCAAAATTATTATTTACCACTCTTTGCAGAACACAATCCCTGTTCCTGCATCTCCCTCCTGCATAATCTGTTTTTGTTTTTGTAGCTGGAAATCAGCGCACAGACAATTTGCGGGCTAAATTTTTTTAATACTTCCAGTCTCGCTCGAGAACAACGGGCTGACGCACACAGGTTCTCGCCTTATTTCCTTATCACTTCTCGCATGTGTTTTGTTGTGAAACGTAGTTTGCGGATCAGACAGAGTTGTCGCGATTCTTCCTATTGTGAAATCGTGCAATGTGAAAGCCCCTGTCTCCGATCCATCGTGCAATGTGAACACAGCAGCGACTGAATGCTTCCCCAGATAGTCACGCAGTGTGAAAACAACAGCGATCCGACGAGTTTGAAAATCGTGCAGTGTGAACTCGGCATTATGACCCAACTCTAGTCTGTTTAAAAATTTTTTACATTTTAAAATAACAGCGACTGATTTTTATGAAATCACAGTGTTGCCTGAAACATGTATGTGCTCTTTGCGTATAGCTCAGCAGTGAGTTCAGAAGCAGTCAGTGCTCAACAATTAGCAAATCACTGTCCAGATCAAAGCAGAGAAAGCGTGATTAAGCTTTTTTTTTGCCCATAGTTGAGCTGCCCTAGTTCAACAAATGTGACACAGCAATTGTGCACTGTAAAAAAACTAAATAAACATGATGCATGCTATGAATTGTCCTACAGGTTACCCGTGGGTTCCAAAAAATGTTAAATTCAGTTTGATCAGAATTAAGGTAGGCTAATAAAAAGTGTTAAATATCTTAAATGTGACCTGTGCTGGCAAAATGTGTCACAATGAGCAAATTTTCAAAAATGAGTTACCTTTATTTCCATAAAAAGACCTTCAAAATGATGTGATTTGTTGGAATCAAACAAAAAAAAATTACTATGCTACACCCATATGAAGTCAGGAAAGTCAGTTCTGAGAAAAATCAAGTTGAAGTTTTCTGAAGGCTCCAAAGCAAAATCACCAAGCAGCGTTGCACTTCCTTTCTTAATATTAATTACTATATTAATAATCACAATATAGCCATTTTTTTATTTTATCTTTATTAAAAATAAGAACAGATGCAAAAACAAAACAAAACAACAACAGCAGAACAAATATAAGAAGGAAACAAATAGGCCTAGTGCATTTTTCAAAATTTATCTAAACAAAAGCATTCAAGTAAGAAAAATAATCAAATGTAAAAATCACTTCAGTATGTTCATTACAAATAAATTGATTATTAAAACTACAAAAGCAGTTCAATCTAGAGCAGCGATCTCTTCTTTTATAATTTGATTTACATTGAGACTGACAGGCTATATAGTAAGACCTATGATGTAGACATGTGGGGGCGTGTTTGAATGACCCATTTTAGGGGGATGTGGTCTAGGGCTGGTTGGTATATCGAGTTTGTGCGATATATCGATAAATTCTTTATAAGCGACAAGGTATGAAGCAATACCGTTAATATCGATATACACTATACGCTCGCGATGCTCTGACAGAAAGGCTGCGTGTGCCGCTGACAGAGACGCGCTGTTTAATGTGTTTGAGACGTGCTGTTTTCCTAAATGCATCACTTACATTTCACAGGTATATTCTCCATCTGTAAATGTTATAAATCCATGGAAATATTTCCATTTTGCTGTCAGAAGTGCATGAGCTTTTGCTTTGCGATTCTCCGCTAAACCATTTAGTCAGAACGAGCGCCGCCGCGCGCATGCGCACCAAACAGACGGAGCGCAATAACTCTGACTAAAATATACATTTTGCTGAAATATTTGTAGTTGGACAATAAATGTGACACATGTAGAATTTTAAACCTACAAGTAAGTGTATTTGTATGATAGCACTAACTGTAAAGTGCAATGGGGTAATCAAAATAGCCTTTTTACTCAATTAGTCTGTGCTTTTTTATTATTTTCATTTTTAGTTTAGTAAATTTAACTTCTGCTTTAAAAGCATTATTTTTGTTTTTAGATCGCAATGTTAGAATGTAATGTGATTTTAAACCTTTTGCACATAACATATGCCTACATGCTTACGTTCACTTTATTTGTTTAATCCAAATCCAAAATACAGAGATATATGCCGTATACCGCACATCAGCCAAAAAATACAGAGATTTGAATTTTTGCTCATATCGCCCAGTCCTAATGTGGTAGAGTCTTAACTTTTATAAAGAATATCTCCTTGGTTTTGAGACTTTAGTCTTTGCAACTTTAGGGATCTTATCTATGCATAAACAGCTTGTAACACTCCAAAGAGAAAGGAAAACTTGAAATCTCATCATATGATCCCTTTAAGACATAGCCGATTATGTTTGTGTGAATAGCCTACTTAAATACTGTAATTCTGTGTATACAGTATGTGTATATATCTGGATTGCGTGTTGGCGGAAGCGCCTTTATGTGCGATTCATATATCAAGTCAGTGGCAGCGCAAGAAGCGAGCAGAGAAAAATGTACTCCTTTTGTAAAACATACAAATAAAGATCATTTTTAGATGTTTAATTGCTATTTGGAGCATTGGGATTGCTAGATGAGGACTTAATGAGCTATTTTTTTAATTTTTTTTAATTTTTAAAGGAGAATCTAAAAAAAAAAAGTGTTTTATTAGTTTCTCCTTGTTTCATTCTGTTTTATTTGTTTGGAGAACGTGATGCTTAATAAAAGTAATTAAATGGAACAACTTTACTACTGGAACTACTGTATAGGAGCATTTTGTATCTAATGTCTCTCTGTATTGTGTTTTCTGTAAACAGAGTTGTTCCCCTTCTCTGTTTGTCACAGTAAGGAAGGATATAGTAAGAAGCTTCCTGTGCACATAAAATACAGCCTAAATATAAGTCAGGAATAGGGATGTTCAGTATTGGTATCGCTCCGATACTGGCATTTTCTGCCGGATTGGGGTATCGGTCAGACGAAACCGATCCAAAATATACTGTATTGTTAAGCCCCACAAAAGCCACAAACACATTATAAAACACCATAAAGTTTTCATGCACTATATTTCAAGTGTTCTGAAGCCGTTACATAGTTTAATGTGAGGTACAGATGGATATTTAAGTCAAGTTCATGTAAACTCTTTTCCCCGCTGCAGCTATGTGTCATCCTCCATTCAGCGTTCAAACTGCGTGTTGCGTTCGTTACTAGAGTCAAGACGATGAAACTCTCTGCAAGATTATTAAATGTTCCTAATATTATACTTGATCTGTAAATAAAGATAAATGGTTTTGCATAAAATGATTCTATCTTGCAGGACGTTATCTTTGTGCTGTTTTCAAAAGATCTTTAGATCTTTTTTGAGATCTTTAGATGTTTTTAGATCACAACACTGGACTAGAGAGCACTATGTTCTTAACGAGCACAGTAACTGAAATGTAAAACTGTTAAAAGAAAATGCTCAATAAACTATCGCACAGATTTAATACACTACACATTAATATCTCTTAATATGTTTAGTAGATTAATATGTTTAGTAAAAAAAGTCATAGTCAGGTCAACACACATCGAGGTAAAAAAATTCAACACTGATTAAAAAAAAATATACCGATCGATATCGGTATTGGCAGATACTCAGAATTTTTGGTATCGGATCGGGATTGGTTCTGAAAAAGTGGTATCGAGCCACCCCTAGTCAGGACACAGGACAGACTTGACAGTAAATCATATACCTTGTCACTGTCACATGCTAGACTTAATGCCATTTTTAATGGTTTGTTTTAATCATTACAGCAGTGGTAACCCTAGAGATGAAGAATCAGGTAATTGTGGGAAGTCCCGGTAGAGTCTGGCTGGAATGTGCACCTGAGAAGTGTATTGGAAGGGTGAAATTGAGTGCTGAGGGACAGTCATGAAAGCATGTCTATCTGCTTACACAGAATGAATGCTTTGTTCACCTGAGTGTGCCACCGTATCTGCTCCTACTGGGGCCTCTTGTGAGAAAACGGAACAGAATATTTAGGGAAATGTCTTTTGTAGTTCAGTACATATCCAAAGATTATGGCTCAATAGGAAGCTGCTAGGGGTGGGAGAAAAAACCGATTCACCTAACTATCGCGATTCTTTTTTTAAAACGAATTAAAAATCGATTGGTTTATCTCAGAATCTATTTATATTTAATTATTTAACTTTTTTTAAAGAGGTGGTGGGGAGAAGTTACCACTTTTATTCCAACAGAGGGCGAAATGAATAGGTGTGTTCGATTTGAAGCAGCACCGCACAGACCGATTGGCGTATGACATTAAAGTACCGCGGGAGCGATTCGAAAGCATGCAGAGCCGTCTGCTCTCTCTAGCTCTTGCAGAGCCTTATCATACAATGATCGTTCTGCGTGCGCAGCGGCGCTGTATTAGATGACGTCGTATATGTTTCAAGCTGGCGCGAGAAACCAAAACCTTGACGGAGGCAGAGGATCAAACTTCTTCGAGAATTCTTTCTGCACCTTCACGTTTTGAATCCCAAGTGTGGAAACACTTTGGATTTTACACACTGCTGGGAACTAAACATGACTAAAACAGTATGCAAAGTAACATTGCACATAGCACCGAAAGTATTTTTTCTACTCATTTTGTTGAACATTTGGCTACTATATTCATGTGCAAGTTCAGGGTTTTGTTACTTGAACGTTTCATGGTTCAAGGTACTTTAAAATATACACTGTGTATGTGTATGCTCCTGAAATAAAAGTTCAGAAAGATGTGATGCATTGTGGTGTTAATATGACTCATCATATTCAGTCTCTTTAAGGGTATGATCAAGTATTTTCCATTGTCTAGTCTTTAATAAGCAAACAAAAAATCACAATAAATTGTAATATCCAATTGCAATAGTTATATAATCACAGTACTCACTTATCGCAATGAATTTCTGCTGAGTTTATGGGTTATGCATTTTACTAATGTCTCTCAAAAGAATATTTTATTGGACTGTGTGGTTTTTTTTTTTGGATGACATTAGTATGAATATCTTGAAAACATATTTGGGAAGTGGATTGGTCTTAAAACACAAACAAACCAAAATGAGAATTGTGTATTTATCAGGCAGTCTTTTCCTTTCTGCCTTGTGAGGATACAAAAGCCATTTGATGATTTTCTGTTAGGTCATGCTAGAAACTCTGTTTAACGTGATCATACTTTAAAAAGCACTTTAATGAGCTTCTCTTTAACTCATTTGGCTCATTTCTCATATCTTTTAGAGGAGTTCATGACTAACT
Source organism: Onychostoma macrolepis (assembly GCF_012432095.1). Classification (NCBI taxonomy): domain Eukaryota; kingdom Metazoa; phylum Chordata; class Actinopteri; order Cypriniformes; family Cyprinidae; genus Onychostoma; species Onychostoma macrolepis. Next base: position 30,660,458 of record NC_081155.1, read on the forward strand.
GTAGCACACAGTCTCATAATGTGTAGCACTTAAAGGTGTTGGGCTTAATTTCTTCCTGACTGCAGTGGAAATAAGACAATGGGCTCAGTGGAAAAAACTGCCAGCTCCAAAAGTAGCTCAGTGAGTTATAGTAATTGTGATACAGGCCTACCCTTCTTGAACTTCTTAAGCAGTGATTACTAAGGCCATGCACAGGAGTGAGATACTGCTACAGGAAATACAGCAGACAAAGGCTGGATGGAGAGGAGGGAAGTGGCTTTGAATGTGGGGTGTTGTAGAAATCATCTGCATCTGCCAAAGTGTCTGAATGTTGTATATTACAAGAAAACAAACAGCATCCTTTTGTCAGGCACTTTTTTCCCCAAGACAACAAAATATAGTAGTTTATATTATATTAGTACCTGTGAAATTTCATGATATAACACATGATCTAATACTACAGCAAAAATTTAACACACATATTCAGTTCTGGTCGTTATATATTCACTAAGAATTCCATTTTATTTTATTGCCATAATGCATAATTAATTGTGTACAATCGATATTCACTACAAGCTGAATCTTTATAGCAATGCAGAGAGGACTACCAAACCCCTTTATTCCTGCAAACCAAACTGATACACATTGGAAATGAGTTGTTGTGGTTTTTTTTTTTTGTGCAGATCGATGTCAAGTGGTTTATCTTTTTTGACTAGTGTTACTGAGGTAATGTCATTGTTAATTCACATTCACATGTTCATTAAGAGTTTAGGTCTAGTTGATGACTGTATTTGCCTTACTTATGGCCATCTCTTTTGTCTGAGCACAAAAACGCTGCTCTGCTTCGATGGGTGCATGTTGGGAGATACTGAAAATATATAAAACAACATATGCTTCTGCTTGTGTTGTGTGTTGGTTGGTATTAATGGTTTTTCTTTTTAAATCTTTTCATTGAATCTTTATGATCATCTATATTACAAACAAACAGAGATTTATTGTGTCATCATAGTACCATCCATAAAAGTACACAGCTGATGAAGCATTTTTCTTTACTCATTCCCCATCTGTCTCATGGTCTGTTTTTTTACTACAGCAACCAAGTTGTTGTGCCCATTCTGTTAAATATACTGTCTACATAACCAGACATTGTGGGTTTAATCTAATGGAGAATCTTATTTTCACCTGTTGAGTTTTTCAGTG